>NW_024540652.1:0-26433 GCF_016647625.1 Suillus subalutaceus | reverse complement strand
GCCATCGTTGCAGTTCAATAGCACATCGAGGACATATTGCTCGTGGGGAGGGACATCCGCTAGCTGATGTTCTTGCCACGTCTAAAGAAGAATGAGTATCTAATTAACTTTGTCCGACGATGATAATGACCTTTGGTGGCAAACGCTTCTGGTAATTTACGACCACGCCCCACCCAAAGTCAAGGTCTTTATACTTCACCTTGATCAAGCGACCGGGTTGCAGGAACGGAAGCGAATAGTTGGGATGGGTAATTACTTCGCGAAAATCCGCTGCCATGCGATCTAGTTGTTGACGATAATCGTAATAGGTAGCAACGATGTTTTCGTCGGAAATAGCGATAGCGTCTCGCCGTTTTTCCTCCTTCTGCAGCTCTAAGCGGGCATTAGTGGTTTCACAACACATATCCAGACGCTCACCATCTTCCAGGACAGGAATCCCAGCGCTGCTCTGGAACTGGAAAAAGCATCGCTCGAGCATGTACTCAGGGCTAATGCCTTCAACCTTGAGTAAGTTCAAAATCATGTTATAACCGAGGTGGAAGGCAGAATCTAGCCGGTCAGCCTCTCCCTTGATCATGTCTTTGGCGGCTGATGGCTCTAGCTTTTCGTCGCACATCATGATGACAACGCCTCGATCGTCAAGACCACGTCTACCTGCACGGCCAGACATTTGAATGTACTCTCCTGAAGAAAGGTTTCGGAATTCTCTTCCATCGAATTTGCGGGCGGCAGTAAAGACTACTGTTTTCGCAGGCATATTGAGTCCAATAGAAAAGGTCTCCGTGGCAAATAGAACCTTTATAAGGCCTTCTTGGAAGAGGATCTCAATGACTTCCTTGAGAATAGGTAGCAAGCCGCCATGATGTATCCCAATACCCCGCTTGAGCAACGGAAGGATATTGGATATTTGGGAGAGATTCCGATCCTCTGCTGAGAGATTTTCGATGGCGTTCTGAAAAATATTCGAAACAAGTTCCTGTTCATCTGTGGAATTGAATTCGAATTTAGACATAGTAAGCGCAAGAGCCTCGCACTCTCGCTTGCTGAAAGCGAAAACAATGACAGGATTATAGTTCTTGAGCATGATCATTTGATGATTTTGGAAATATCGGATTGTCCTGGTGATGTAAGCGGATGGTGAGATACAGACAAATCAGATACCTTTCTTTTCGCCTCCTTTTTTCGTCTTGCCTTTACGACCTTTTCCGCTGCGCGGGTCGGCAGGGTCCTCCCCGGTTTTGTCTTGAAGTGTACCCATCGCTTTGCTGAAATTGTCTTCACGAAATTCTCCTTTTTCATTGACGACAAGATAGATACCTTCGCCTCCTGCAGGAAATAGATAGTGTTGCAACGGTGTTGGACGGAAGTCGGTATAGACAACATGACACGGTTGATCATGGGATTTACAGATCCACTCAGCGAATTGCATAGCGTTCGGTATAGTGGCGGAAAGAAAAACGTAGCGAACCGTGTGGGGAAGCAGGATGATAGTTTCCTCCCAGACGACCCCACGCTCTTTGTCTCGCATGTAGTGAATTTCGTCAAAGATTACCCATAGCAACTTCACGCATTATCTCGACCCTCGATAGAGCATCGACCGTAAGATCTGCCAAAAGTCTCTGAGTTGGTGAGAGATGATCATTGAGCCACACATACCTCTGTGGTCATTACAAGTGCATGTCGCGGAAGGATTTATAGTTACATCTCCGGTCATAAGACCAAACGTCCCCCCGAATTCTGCGAGCATCTCACGATACTTTTGATTACTCAAAGCCTGTTAGACTTCCAGTTATCCCTTCGTGATTACACCACTAAGGCTGCTGCTCACCTGATCGGACTAGTGTAAATAACCACGTGTTTTATTCTGCAGGGATTGCGCGATAGCGTATTCTGCGACGACCGTTTTTCCAGCACTCGTATGTGCCGAAACCAAAACACTTTCGTTACGCTGGATGGCGAATACCGAGACTTGCTGAAATGGATCGAGAGTGAACTTGTATTCCCTTGCCGGTTTTTGGGGAGGGACCTGTTGCGCGATAGGCACATAGTGATATCCTGGTGGTATGGCAACTTGGTGGCGGACCTAGCAAAGTTATAGATCAATGCAAATTATCCGAGTGGATTGGTTAATACCCTGAGGTCTCAGTTCCAGCCGCGAACCAGCTTCGACTGACCCCGTTAGCCCTCCACTTGCGGCCATTTCCACGTTTGGCCTCGGTCTCAAACTCATCTACGACAACTGGTACAGGTGATGATACACGGGGTTTCTTGGAAGCACAACTGCCAGAAGCGTGATCACCCGAGGATCCGTGCTTGCACGACGCTTTATTTTCTTGTCAACGTGACGCGGGTTCACGGACAATTTCATCTTTGTCCTCATCCACAGAAGGCGCCCCATCGAGGAATGAGAATAAATCAGGCGTGGGACATATGGAATATTGCAGTGAGCAAGTGGCAGATTTCGGCGCCAGGCTTGCAGTAAGTCTGCCTAAGTACATAAGTACCTAGTTGGGGGACCAGCGCGGAGTTTTAACATCCGGCAATAGCCGAAAGTGAATTTTCCTGAGTAAGATATCGGGTGTGGTATACAGATTTTGCATTGTGCAATCATGTCGCGATTCTTCAGACAAGCTGGCGATTCAGACTCTGATACAGAGGAATCCGACGAGGAGCTCCTCACTAGCGGTGATGAAGATGCCGCTGCCCCAAAAGCTGCCGCCAAACCGGCCATGTCAAGATTCCTACGCACGGCGGGAAGCGATTCTAGTAGCTCAGACTCAGAGTCATCCGATGAGGATGAAAGTGAGATGTCAGATGAAGAGCCAACACAGAAGAAGAAATCCCGATTCATGCGTGGCGATTCGGATGAAGACAGTGAAGACGAGGATGTCAAACGTGTTGTAAAAAGCACCAAGGATAAGCGCTTGGAGGAATTGAAGCTACTGGAAAGGTCATGGACAATGGGCTCAAATCAACGACTGGGTCGCTATATCAAATGGTGAGTCTTGTCGAGCTTTTATCAGATTCACTGACTGTCGTTCTCTTAGAATTCGACAAGCTCTTGCGTCTTGTGCAGCGACAGAGTAATGCTGCAGAACCGTTACCCTCCGTTCTTTGTCAAGACCCTTCTAAGTCTAGAGAACTCCCTTAATGCTGCTCTGACGAAGGAGAAGGAGGCAAAGAAGAAGATGAACGCCACCAATGCTCGAGCGCTCAACTCCATGAAGCAGAAGGTCCGCAAAACGACTAAAGAGTTTGAAAAGGAGGTCCAGCAGTATCAGAATGTAGTTTTTTTGGACCACTCTATTACGATCCTCACCTCTCGCAGGATCCAGAAGCATTCGAACGTGAATTTGCCGCTCATGCTCAACCTGCCGATGTTGTTGTCCCCAAACCCAAGAAGCAGAAGAAAGGTGCAGACTCTGAGAGTGACGGGGAACCGGTATTAGATGATCGGTTTACCACAGTCGGCAAAGGCGGCAAAGCTATGTCTTTCTCCGCGGACAACATCTTTAAAACTTTGAAGCTTATTCATGAGGCTCGTGGCAAGAAGGTGTGCATGTTTTTTGTTTTGTTTTTCTTCTTTTCGATTAAAAACATCATAGAACACTGACCGAGGAGAGCAAATACGGATTTTGGAGAAACTCCTAGAAGTAGCGGTCACATCATACCAACGCATCCGCATCCTTCTGGCGCTTGTTTCATCACGGTTTGACTACAATTCATCAATTACATCGTATATGCCAACTGATCTGTGGCTCTCGGCGCAACATGAAGTCGATCAGTTGATCTCAATAGTGGTCGCGGACTCGTCCTACTCTGTGCAGGAGGACACTGAAGATTATGATGAACTCGTTGAGCGCCATCCTGCAACCGAGAGTGGTGGGGTTGTTCGTATTCGTGGCAGCATCATCAGCTTTGTAGATCGACTGGACGACGAATTCACGAAGAGTCTACAAAACATCGATCCCCATGGAACAGAGTATATCGACCGTCTTAAGGATGAGAAAGTACTTTACCGTACTATCAGCCGTTCGCAAGCTTTCTATGAACAGACAAGCCAGCCGGAACCCCTTGCGCGAGTGATCATGCGACGGTTGGAGCATATCTATTCCAAGGTTAGTTGAAGTCAGCTCACTGCAGTACTTTTTTGACAATGTTGGTAGCCTGATGCTGTCGTATCTGCTCTTGAGTCTTCATTGGCTTCGTCGGAGATAACTCCCAGCGTCACTCTGGCATCTTCTGCTACCACATCATCCCTGATTCACTCCCTTTGCGTTCATCTTTACAAAGCCGACAACTCCCTTCTGCGCACTCGCGCCATGCTCAGTCACATCTACCATCACGCGTTGCACAATGACTTCTACACGGCGCGAGACATGTTACTTATGTCGCATCTGCAAGAGTCAATCCATTCTGCGGACGTCGCAACGCAGATCTTGTATAATCGAACCGTTGTGCAGCTCGGGCTTTGTGCTTTCAGATGCGGGGTTGATAAAAGAGGCTCAAGCGACGCTGCAAGACATCTTCACGACACAGCGCGTAAAGGAGTTGCTCGCTCAGGGTGTCCACCAACAGCGCTTTCAACAACAACTCACGCCAGAGCAAGAGAAAGCGGAACGGTCACGTCAATTGCCATTCCATATGCATATAAACACTGAACTTCTCGAGGCGGCCTTCCTCGTATCCAGCATGCTTGTCGAAGTCCCCCTTCTTGCCAGCATTGAGTCAGAGGAGCAGAAGCGCAAGGCGATCTCAAAGCCATTCCGCCGGTTACTTGACTTTGCCGATCGCCAAGTGTTCACAGGCCCTCCTGAAAGCACACGCGATCACATCATGCAGGCGAGCAAGGCGCTGCAAGATGGCGAATGGGAGAAATGTCGTGACCTCATTCAAAGCATCAAGATATGGACTCTCATGCCTGAAGTTTCGTCAGTTAAAGAGATGCTTGCAAAGTACGTTTTGTCGTCTCACCGACAATTCCACCTCTGACCACGATGTACAGACGTATTCAAGAACAAGGACTGCGCACGTACCTTTTCACATATGCCCCTTACTACAGCACACTCTCACTGTCTCTCCTGTCGCGCACATTTTCTCTTCCACTTCGCTCCGTTACATCGATGATTTCTAAAATGATCTGGAACGAAGAGCTGTCAGCGTCTCTTGATCAGTCAACTGGTGTGGTGGTGTTCCACCGCATTGAGCACTCACGTCCGCAGCAGCTTGCTCAGGTTATTGCGGATAAAGTCAGTGCACTTCTCGAGCAGAACGAAAAGGTCCTTGACATCAAGCTTGGCGGTAGCGGAGGATGGGGTGACAGGAGCGGTGACAAGGGTGAGAAGCGTGGTGAACAAACTCAAGAACGTAGAGGAAGAGGAGACAGGACGCGAGGAAGCCTGCGCGGTGGTCCTCGTGGACGCGGCTCGCGATTTGCCCAGGGTCTTGGTAATCAGATGACAAGAGTACGATGAACTTATCATTGTGTCAATATTATCTTTTGGAATGTCTACCGACGTGATACTTGCGAGCTTGATACTGGATAGTAGTTTCGGTGAATTCACTAGGCGAAATTCTCGGCTCTACTTCAGTGGAAGTGGGTTTCTCTGACTCTAGTCGATATGTTAAGTACCTCTACTCAGAGGATGATTCCAGAGAATGCTCCTTGTGCAATTCCAAGGCAAACGCAAGCAGAGCTACGCCGAGGCAAGGTACAGAAGGATCCTGTATGGTAGTACCCACTCAGCTGTGAACTAATCCCCAAATTTTGCTTGCCGCGTCGTTCATCGCATCTCGCCACATCTCTCCCGCACTGCCGTCTTTTGCACCTCCATGTTTTCCTTCAAGGACGTATGGAATGCCGCGATCTCCACCCCAGCTCACACCCCCAACAAGAGGGAGTTGTGCTAGGAGAGGGATCCCGAGGCGCGATGCATTAGCTAAAGTCCCAAATAGCTCATGCGCGGTGTTGCAAGAAGGACACAGGAAGGACGCTTGGTTAAGGATGAGACCTGTTATCTGCAGTTGGCAACGAATACAATGAGGGTGAGGCCAAAAGACAATATGTATAATACTTACCGGAACGGAGATCTTTTCGAACATAGAAATTCCTCTTCTTACATCTGTTAGTGCGACGTCCTGTGGAGTTGAAACGATGACTGCGCCTATTTCATTTTAGACGGCGAACAATATCTGAAGAGCTCGTGGAAGCGAACCGTCAACGACAACTAATTGTCCCAGTGTAAGAGGGACATCTCCCGTCCCTGGGGGCATATCTATGATTAGTACATCTAGCCCAGGATAGGATCCACCAGCATCCCGCCAGTCAACATCGAAGAGGAGTTGCTGTACGGCTTTTTGAACCATAAGGCCGCGCCAGACAATTGCACCTTCAAATTCTGTGGAGTCAGGCGGTGGCCGAGGGACAAGGTAGCCCATGGACATGGTAGGAACGCCATGATTGATTATGGGGATGAGAGCGCCAGCTAGTAACAGAGTCACTCGGAAGCTCATGGTGTGTGCTAGAAAACGAACCCGAAGTTAAATGTGGGTCGTCCGAATGCTGGAGTCCCATCAAGGTAGGTATAGAAGGTCCAAAAATGTCCAAGTCAAGTATGCCAACTCGTGGTCGATGAGGCAGCATTGCAAGGGAGAAAGCAAGATTTACTTCATTTGTGGTCATTCAAAAGTTCCGTTCAGTTATTGTTGAGACATACCTGCTATTGTGCTCTTGCCCACCCCCCCCCTTTCCGCTTGCTACAACGATTACCTTCTTTACGTGCTCAATACGTCGTTTTTGGATTGGCCCGCCGCGTCGGGGCATTTGGGGTGCAGAGGGCGGACGAAATGGGAGGCCCTACTGGACGCATTGTCAGATACGCAAACATGAAAGCTTTTCAACTTACCAAAGGATTTTCATGGCTTCGGCTTGCAGTCGACGTGAAGGTGCGCAGAGCCGTACCACAGCACCGTACTAATTTTAAGGTGAACATGATGAAGTACTATCTATGAATCCCAGTCAAAACCCGCAACAGGCTGAGCCACGAGAATATTTACAGAGGGAAGCCACGCTGAGCCATGTTTAGACAGACTTTTTTTTTTGTTCGTTTTAACCAGGTCACGTCATGTAAACTGTAACGGTGGCTGTCTGTCAGCACCCGTACAACGTCAGTTTTGCCTGTTCTTTCCAATTCCTGTCAAACCTCCTAACTACGCTCATTTACTCGTTATTTCTACCAGCTACTCGTGGTCCCTTTCGGCCGAGTACTCTACTACTCATTCCTTTCCCTTATCATTCCGTTACTGTCTCTATCTAGGGATCCACATGGGTGAACCCGGTCAACCCGCACCCGCACCCCAGGCTATAGTGTTACATTAATACATCTTATATGGGCTATTAGCCACCTATTGTTCTCACCTTTCTTACTTGATAAAGTGGTACCTAAGATGTTTACGTGCCACTACATTAGCTTAAAAAGGCCTATTTGTGAGGACCAGCATCCTAAGGGGACTTAGAGCCTTCAATATTATACTGTGGTATAGGGAGCACGTGAGCAAGTGAGTAATGTCTAAGTATGGTAGTACCACACCACCGCCGTTGTCGTCAACAACGTGTCTCCCATGACGAGCTCACTACTGCCTCAATTTTAGTTGTTGAAGGGCGCGTTTTTTTGTCATCCTCCTAAATCCACTCTTGACTAATATATAATTTATCTTTCTTCACAGCACAGATGCCAAATACAGAGCTGTATATACGGTATGTATTTTATGTCACACAGTTTGACTATGGGTGACATATGTTACACGCCACCCTCAACCTTTCAACCACCTTCCACACATCACGCCACCCGTTCTTTAGCCTCCTTTCACCCTGTGTTAGTGATGACCAAAGGACTCTACAGCGCACCTGGCGTGTCTCAAGCAGCACGGATATCCATTGGAGGGAGGAGAAGTCAGGTGATTTGCAACAAAGATCATGCCAAGCGGGCAATGGTAGCATCCTCAGAACGTGCAGTGCAGCTCCGTAGTGCATACTTCCTACTCTTTTTCACTGTTGCCCTGCATAACTGATCATTAGAGATGAACTTGCACCAGTGGGAACACTTTTTGCAAGCAGAAATAGATGTTGCTACAGCCAAACCTTCCTCAGATCTGCCTTACGACCTCACCAACGACAAGCTTCAACCACGACTTTGATGTTTCAACAATTATCCCTCCAGTGGGTGAGGAAGGCTTCTCAGTCAGTCATGGTGGTGGAGAGCTTGAGCTTCACGAGGATCTGAGTAATGCCCTATCCTCCCAATGGTAAGCCTCATATTTTGATCAATTCTACTAGCTGTATGATGTGATAATTTAGTCCTCATATTGATGACTGCGATCAACATGACCACACAACCCGACTAGCACTATCCTGGGCAGCCCAGTATGAGTTGCTCATTGATGCATACCTACAGTTTTGTTATGGGAACCCATCATTTGTGTCTCTCCCCACCACTATCAGCGATTCTGATGAGACCTTGGAGACATTCTCCATAGAAGTCGTTGATTTATTTGGTGAGTCATAGATTCCTTTACCTGAACAGCACCTCATGTTCCCTTAGAACATTATCATGCTGTCTTTGCTCACTCCTCGCCTCATCTCAATGTGTCACTTATGGCACGGGGGTGCATTGGAGCATCGCCAATTCAGCCAACAGTCGCCATCACTTTATGAACTCTGGAATCCTACTGTCAGACTCACCACACATGTCCACGTGTGAGCATTCATGCCCAAGCAAAAGCATTATGTCATCTTCACAATGTAAGTCAATTATTTTTTAAGTTTCAACATGTAATTCTTCTGAGTACAGGTCCGTTACAGTCGGTATTAGTGGCACAGTTTCGGGTTGCCTATGATGTGTACCTTGAAATATTACGACGTGTGTCGCTTCGTGTGTCCCAAGCTCTTGGACATACAGGTCCAAATTGGCGCGCATGTAACTCTTGTCCTGCTTGTCATTACAAGGTCGAAGGTGAACCAGAACTTCGGTTTCCATTTGAGGTTGCACTGGATGGCAACAACTTGGCAAAATTTGTGGACCCTGCCCTATGTGGGGGAAGAGAGCGTTCTGACCCCTGAAATGGCCAGTCTGATATCTGGCTTGATGAAGAATATGTTGACCAATTCAAAGATGAGGTTCAGAATGCTCGCGGTGCCACCATCATACTCCTGCTCAAACTGTGGATCCGGATGATCCATGGGTTGATTGTGAAGCCAAAGAACAAGATTCAAATGAGCCAATCAACATATGCATTGATCATTGGCGCAATGCGGCCCCGGAGGCTCGTAAACAAATGTTTGCAGTCTTTTGCAAGTTGGGCATTTTGTAGCTGTATGCCGTCACAGCTTTCTTCTTTTGATATGTGATATGGTTTGCAGCAGTGAGCTGTGCGTTCTGTTCAGATTACAATATTCTGATGCTGATCTGCTGACTCAATAATTTATGCAGAATGAAATATCCACTCGTGACCATCAGCAAATTGATGGAAGTCTTTGCTGAGCCCTTCCTTTACAGCTATGACATTAAGTGTGCATTCCATTCTATTCTACATTGCTCATCGCTCAGATCTGCAGTGCAGGCTCTCAGTATTGAAGGAGTGGTACCAGGATTTCATGGTCATGCACACAATAGACTCTGTCAAGTACTGGCACCACTCGAAGTTCATGGTTGGTGCTGGGAAGGAAGATTTTGAAACTTGTGAACGAACATTTTCGGAGTCTAATGCACTCGCTCCCAAAATTAGGAATGCAACTGAATTTCACAGGCATCAAGCACTCGATGAACATTTTAAATTCGCTGACGAGGACAAATATGCTACTCTCAGTTGGTCTACGCTCCCATACTAGTACTAATATGTGCCTTATGACAGTTTCTAGGTACCTTCATCTACTGCAATTACGTGCAAGCACTCGAGTGCATTCATTCCCATGAGGAGTTTCTTCAACATTTTGATTTCACCCCTCAAGATTTTGAATTGGACCTGGCTGAGGAACACAGCTACCTGGAGGTGGCTGGTCAATGCAAGTCTGGAGATAGTATACAAGTGGAATATGTGAAGGCATGAATGACCTTGATCTAGCATGGTGAGTCTGTATTATTCTTCTAGACTTGTATTTATGTTTAATTATGTTAGAACTCAATGGGAGGCCGCCCAACATGAGTTCAATCGCCTCGACTTACGCATTCTTGACAATGGATTTACTAATAAGGACATCACCAATGTACGCCGTCGCCATACCACAACACAGAACCGAATGGAGATGAAAGCCCAGGTTGTCGAGGATTTCAAAGCTCGCATTGGTGTTGAGGAGCAGTGGTCTCCGACCCACATGGAATGCATTAGAGCACAATCACTTCATTGCCAATGCACAGTATCATAAGGCTGTTGATGATGTCGAGCACCTTGTGGTCATGCAACTTCTGGAACTTACAGTGGCTCAAAAAACTGTCCGCATGTTTTGACATTTTTCACTATCTATGATATTGTGTGAGAATGAACAAATTCCTCAAGGACATACTTATACCACATTGTAGTATGGCTTCAGGGCTTTTATTTGAGCCCTACACCGTGGGAATCGGCGAGATATGGTGGAGATATAAGGCTTATAAATGATGACTCATGTGGACAGTTTTTGAGTGTATATTAAAACTTTATAAATCATTATTTATGACACCATAAAAATCATGCCACTATTATATAAATTATAAAGTGGTGTCATTATGTATTTTATGACTATATCTAACTATATAAACCAGAATCTCATGTATCATAGTCATAATCACCATGAAAGCCATCTCCTCTGCTCAAAGAGATAATATCCTCTCTCTGTCTTATGCTGGCCTCTCTGCTCGCCAAATTTCCTCTAGAACTGGAATATGCAAGTCCACTGTGGCCAAGTTCATCAAAGAAAGCCACCCAGACAAGGAAAACTCTTGTGGAGGACGTCCATCCAAGCTTACCTCTACTGACAAAAGGGCTATTATCCAACATATCACTACAGGAAAGGCTGATAATGCTGTCCAAGCCACCCATTATATCAATTCCACCATCACTACCCCTGTCTCTTCACAAACTGTGAGGAATGTTCTCAAGGCAGCTCATCTCAAGGCAGTAACAAAGAAGAAAAAGCCTTTCTCTCCATCAAACATAGGCAGAGAAGACTAGCCTTTGCCTTAGCTCATCAACACTGGACTGTAGAGGACTGGAAGCATGTTATATGGTCAGATGAGACCAAAATCAATAGGATTGGGTCAGATGGGAAGGTGTATGTATGGAAAAAGAAGGGAGATGGCCTAACAGACAGAGAGGTTAATGGGACTGTCAAGTTTGGAGGAGGTTCTTTAATGGTATGGGGCTGTATGGGATGGAATGGTGTGGGAATGCTTGCTGAGGTTGAGGGGAAGATGAATGCTGAGCAGTATGTGGACATTTTAAATGACCACTTGCTGCCTAGCTTGGCAGAATCAGGGATTGATGAAGAAGATATCATTTTCCAACAGGATAATGATCCCAAGCACATCCAGAAGAGCTAGGGAATGGTTTGAAGAACATAACATCAATGTTCTTGACTGGCCAGCACAGTCTCCTGATGTCAATGTCATTGAACATCTCTGGGGAACACTCAAGAAAAAGCTTCAAGCCTATGAAAACCCCCCTAAAGGAGTATGGGAGCTTTGGGAGAGAGTAGCAGTGGAATGGGGGAAGATCACAGCTGAGGATTGCCAGAAATTAATTGAGAGTATGCCTAGAAGGATAGAGGCAGTAATTAAAGCCAAGGGAGGTCATACAAAATACTAGAATACCTGGTTATTACTGTAAAATACTTGAGTCAAAAAACTGTCCGCATGAGTCACCATTTTGTGAGCCTTGTATCTCCACCATATCTCCACCGATTCCCACGGTGTAGGGCTCAAATGAAAGCCCTGAAGCCATACTACAATGTGGTATAAGCATGTTTTTGAGGCATTTGTTTGTTCTCACACAATATTATAGATAGTGAAAAATGCCAAAACATACGGACGGTTTTTTGAGCCACTGTAACAAAACTCCAGATGAGTGGTTTAGGTAAGTTTCAAATCTTTATCAGATCCACGCTGACTTGTACTACAGGCTATAAACTACGAATGTAGATCGCCAAAGCACTCAAGACCCAGGCCACTGCAATCCGGAATGCCCTCAACCGATATAATAAAACATGCCACTGCACTTGACCCTCTCGTGCACCAATTACATGGGAGCAGGTAGTCAAGTTCTTGCAACTCGCTGAATTTGACCTGCTTCGAGACACCGGGAACCAGTTGCACAACAAGCATTGGTCAATCCCTGTAATCGTCAAGCATTGGGAAAATACTTTGATCTAGAACGTTCAAAGGAGGAGAATTGTGCGCTGCAATGTAGAGACTCTGTGCCTTCGCACAAAATTCAAGATGATGCGATTCTTTTTCCAGCTGTAATTGAGCAGTGTCGTGAATCTAACCCACCTCTTGCAGCTGAGATACAGCGTCGCTGGTACCATCTGCAATCGTCATACTTTCCACCTCTCCTGCATTGCACAAATTCACGCTCTTCCTGGATTTTCTGGTAGCAGAGCTGTAGGGACTCATGTCGGACAGATGAGTGGTGATGCACAAGCAGAAGGTGACACTGATACACCTAATGAGTTAGAGGATGACAAGCGCGATCCTGATGGCCAGGAACAGACATTGATGGAGGACTTCTTTGATCAGTTGCATATTGGATCTGCCGAGACAGAGGAAGACTAGCATAGCTGCATTAGACTCACAGCCCATGTATTAGTAGAATAACGAATGTTGATGATGATTCTGACATGGCAAGGAGACAATGGAAATAATTGTTTGACGAAGCCAGACATTTTGCTGCATTGATCACTTACATATTTCGTACTTAATTGACACCGACCTTCGTTCCGCTGCCACATTCACCAATGAACTGGTCCAATAGCGATTTCAATCATGCTCCCACTGTTGATGGCATCCGCAGATTGCTGGAAACAATATCTCGCCCTGCAGAACTTGTAGGCGTCACGGACATGTCTGATCAATGGATATCTGCTCTGATTGCTATGCTAGCTTACGGATTTCACAACAATAACAACCACCTCAATGACAACAAAGGCTTTCATCCTTTAATGATCAAACACTACACCAGCACTAGCTTTGTTGGGTGTTCGAGTGATGACAAACAGGGTGCCTCACGAGAGCGAAGCACACATCTTCTCCATCTGCCGCAGACTCATATATGACTTGGTAGGTCATGCATCGTGATTTAATGATCCTCAAGTAACTTTTTTTTGGCAGTTGTACCGTCCCTCGATTGTCTTTCTGGTGGCACAACTTTGTGTCTACATCATCCAGGTGCAACTGCACCTTTGACCGACATTCATTCCTGAAGATCTCAGCACATCACTCTATATTAATCCAAAGCTTCTTTGCTCAGCACACAGAATGTCATCAACCATCGCACAAATCACCCAACTCTTCATCGAGGGATGCGCTCTTCCGATTGCACAATCTTTCCATGAAGCTCGACTAGCACATGGATGGAGGCAAGATCTTCGAAGTCACTCAGTGCAGCATGAGTATGATGCGATTCCCCTCATCCCCTTACCTTCTAATGGCACTCATCTTTCCGACTTTGACATCCTGGGGCAACCTGTTGGTTGTCTTGACCATATATTTGCCATGAGAGCAACCACTGACTCCATGGTACCGTTTTCTTCTATCCCTGGAAGGCCATCTGTTCGTTGGATCAATCAGGCAAGTCCCTTTATCTAGCCGCACTTCATTGGTTGTGAGAGATAGCACAGATGATCTCATAAGTCAACT
Source organism: Suillus subalutaceus (assembly GCF_016647625.1). Taxonomy (NCBI): domain Eukaryota; kingdom Fungi; phylum Basidiomycota; class Agaricomycetes; order Boletales; family Suillaceae; genus Suillus; species Suillus subalutaceus. The sequence continues at coordinate 12,547 of NW_024540652.1, read as the reverse complement.
TTATATTGTGCATTTTACTTAACTAATTTCACCTGCAGGTTAACCAGTTATGCCACATCACCATCAGACGCAGTTCGCCCTCGCTACCCACTTTCACCCTCAATGTATGATGTTATGCACACTAGGGTTAGCCCTCATTTTCCCAGGCGAAGTTTTTGCCCCATCAACCCCCAATTCAGGCTTCCACCCAATCGTCCGCCACACCATCTCAGGGCATGACATAGCTCAAATGCACCAAATCCAGGCTACACCATCCACGCCATCTCGTGCCCATTCTCGCAGCCTGAATGTAGCTCGCATTCCATCAAACACATCACATCTTTCCATGCACACAGATTCCATCATGCTGGTGTCAACATCAACAACTGGTAGGGATCACAAAATCAGGTGCCTGGTGGCTCTTCTTCATATCCCTCTCCTGGAAGACCGCTTCAGTCATTCGGAACCATCAACTCAAACTCACCCTCCAGGCACTTGGGTATGGTGATGTGTTTCATAAAGTTTGCGTGATGTGTTTGACAATTTTGTCACTGAAAATTGGGTATCAGGGCTCGCCAAAAGAGGCTTCACTGATCCAGATCATGCTGAGCAGGATCTCCGCTGCCATGTGAGGATGATTGTGACGAGTTATGATTGTGCCTGTACTAATTTTTTGCAATTGTAATACCATTCTGTGTGCTGACTTCACAAATTTAATTTTGGTTCTGAGTACAGCTTGTTTTTCTATCCATGATGCATGCTGTCTTCTTGAGCAACAGAGTCGCCTCGTTGCTCGTGTGGGTGCAAGAAGGCCCCAAGCTATCCCGAGAAGCTGGCCAGGCTATTATACCCAACAGCGTGCCAAGTGGTGCTGATGAGGATGCTGCGTTAGATAAGGGTCCTGACCTATATTGATGAACAAGCTACAGAGCTAGCTCACAGTTTGGTGTGAAGTCGCCGACATTATCTGGAGAATTTTTTTATAGCCTCAGCAATGCAAAGAAAAAGCACAATAAGGCCAGTGCCTGGTCCGCGTATCTGCACATCAAAGTCGAAATTCTAATGAAGGTATGTTCTTCGTGGTGACTAGTATTGAATGAAGTTGTACTAATTGCTTGCAGATAAAGAAGTAGGACAATGAAGCAACATTCATTCCCTTGCTCGTGACACAGAGGAATACCCACAAGCTCACAATTGGAGCAACACTCAGAGATGGTAGAGGAATTTAATAAAATCAAGAGCTCCGGACAGAGTAAGCCATCAAATGTCACCACTCGTACTCGCCTTGCAGAGGTCAATCATAGCTTTTGCTGCAATGGTCAGTGAGGTGAGTTCCAACTGGGTCCTTACAGTATGTAAAATCTAACTGTTCTCTGACAGGCTGAAGCACTCAAGGAGCGTGTAGGTACTGAAACCTTGATTGTTGCAGTGCGAAGTTCGACCAACCTCAACATGTTGCCCAAAGTCCACTTTACCAGTGATGTGGGTGTCCCACTTTGTCTGCACACTCTTACACGAGGATCCCATGAAATTTGGGATTAAGATGGAATCTACAGTTCTCGCTGGGCTCCAAACACGAAATGGTGAGATTTTTGAGCCAATGGGTAGTTTCACACTGCTAATCGTAATCATGCTCACTTAGTTTTCTCTATGACTTACACTGATCGCAAACTCACTGCCAAGAGCTCAATTTGAAATGGTTTGAATCAGAGTTTAGGTACGCAAACATTTTATTTATTTACAATCTTCTAATCTACCTAATTAGTTGAGGTGACTGAGGATCAGAACGCAACACTCGAATTTGTCCGCTATGAGCGGATGGTCCAGTCTCATCTCGTCAAAATTGTTGGCTGGTGTTACGATCACTGGGGGTGATCCAAGCAATCTCAAGGGCGGTGTGTTGATGCCTTGCAGACACTTGCACTTGCAGTCGACAATCAAACATGCCGGTTTGTTAAGATTTTGAAAGATGAAGCCATCAAGCGCTTGGAGCGCATGATGCTGGTGAAGACTTGTCCCCGAACAAAGTTGACACGACAAACACAACAACCAACAAACAACAACAACAACAACAACAACACAACAACAACAACAACAACAACAACAACAACAACAACAACAACAACAACAACAACAACAACAACAGGGACATGGACATTGACATTGACATGGACATTGACATGGACATCTACAACAGCAATGGGAACGGCAACAGCAATGACCAAGACTGAGACAACAATGGCAGTGTGGGCAATAGTGTTCCCACTGGAGAGCCTCGTAGTGAGATAACAGGTGACCTCATTGATCCCTGCGCTTCGAGCATGCAGAGGTGAGCATTTCCATGTTGTTGTGAATCCTACTAACTATCTACTTTTTACAGCTTCTGCCGCCGGCTCCATCTGCGCCTGCTCCATCTGCGCCTGCTCCATCTGTTCCAAGCTTCAACTCAGCACCCGGTAAGGAGGCTCCATGCCCACACCTCCTTCATTCTTCAACAGCCCATACTAACAAGTATCTACTACAGTGACGAATCACAAGCGCGGCGCTCCGGAGCCTTCAAACTGATGGAGCGCCGGCAAGAGAAAGAGAAGATGACTGAAAAGGCCGTGTATGCAGCAAGGAAGGCACAGACACGGAATAGGAGGGGGAAAGGACCAAAGAGTATGGCTGTTGTGGATTCTAGTGACTTGGATGAGAATGAGTGGGAGGACCTTTAGAATGAGAATGGCTACTACAGCGCAGGCTTTTCCCTACATACTTGTTCACTTTCTGGCCTTGTTTTTATGCTGTACACACCACTTTTAATACATGGTTTTTGATGTATGCAATTAATTTAGGAGGCTGACAAAAAATGCGCCCTTAAACAACTAAAATTGAGGCAGATAGTGAGCTTGTCATGGGAGACAGCGAGCTCGTTGTTGACAACAAACGGCGGTGGTGTGGTACTACCATACTTAGACATTACTCACTTGCTCACATGCTCCCTATACCACAGTATAATATTGAAGGCTCTAAGTCCCCTTAGGATGCTGGCCTGGACCACCGGTCCTCACAAATATGGCCTTTTTAAGCTAACGTAGTGGCACGTAAAACATCTTATGGTACCACTTTATCAAGTAAGAAAGGTGGGAACAATAGGTTGCTATTAGCCATAAATCCTTATATATCTTCTTCTGTTATAGTCCGCTGCCCATGGAGGATGTATCCGTTCTCTGGGATGTATCCTACTATTTTCTGGGATTACAAATCTTCATGCCCTGGGGGGTTTGAATACCTCAAACCATTGACCATAATGGGGACAGCTGGTTCAATGTGCCAGGTGCCTGAGGCTTGCCATTGCTGTGGGGGCATGCAATATTGGGGGGCTGTATGAGTATGTAGAATAGTTGAAGGGATCTGCATTCATGTCATATGAAGAGAGCATGACAGTGCACTTAATTTAAAATAAGGCACCCAGGTTCCAGAAGGACTTGAACAATGTTAACTCATCCCAGAACAGTGTCAGCAGAAAATGATATTGTTAACATTTGAATACATGCATTGTGATTGAGCAATAAATGACTTTGCTGAAGACTTCAGGACAGACAAAATATCCCTGTGAAAATGAAAACAAGATGGCTAGAGCATGAGAGTGTGACACAGGGTAATCCGGTAATTCCTACAACTTTAAGTACAACATAGATGAAAGAGAATTACCTGAAGAACTGTATGATATCAAAACAATGCAACATAGAACTACACACCAATATGAATGAAAACCATCCACTGCTTGAGTGGAACTTTTGTCTTCATGGCATTTGTAACATTGCATCAGCAAACTAGCATTTTCACCACAGGTCTCACAGGCCTCAAAGGTTTCACGTATTCCTATCTCTTGCTAACTAGAGTTTAAAAGTCTGGTTGCAAAACCCGAAAAAGACCAAAACTGGACCAAAACTGGACTGCAAAAGACCGGACTGCAGTTGCGGTTTTCTTGCTCCAAGAAAAGTCCAGTTGCAGTCTTTTTGTTTCAAGAAAAAAAGAAAGACCGATCCAGGACCAGTTTTGGACTGGTCTTTTTGCAACCGGTTGCTTGTGGGAATGTAGTACTTAATCAGGGGGATTCCAATGGTGGTTTGGTCCATGTCAAACGTGTGTCATGCATGGTATGCAACTCATACCATGACAGATACACAAGAGGTGTGATAAGGAAGGTATAATAGACCCTACTGTATCCTATCACCAAGTTACCCCATCATTTCCCCCTTAGTTATTAGCTAGTATTTTCACTTTCAAACCTCACTTCCATTTTTCCATGTATTTCTAATTTGTTCTATGGCATTCCATCTCTTCTATTTTCCTCAGGCATATTCAGCCAACAGACTTTCTTTCAGCCACCAAGCATGTTTGTAAGCATGTCATGTGACTGGTAGATATCATGATTTGTAAAGATTGAGCTTGACTCATCATGTTTTGTCATGATTTGTCATGCTTTGTAAGATTTCTAACTGTATTTATAAGCTACTCAGTAAGAAGGCTGATTCAGCACACCAAATGGCATTGTTAGTAAGCACATCTTTACCAATCCATGTGATGACTCATGCCATGATTCGTCATGCTTTGTAAACTACACTGTATTTATAATGTAAATTAGTAAACAGGCTGGCTCAACACACCAATGGCATTGTTAGTAAGCACATTCTTACCAATCCATGTGATAATTCATGCTTTGTAATCAGGGCCTCCAAAAGGTATATAAGGAGCCCAATTTTGCCATGTAATAAATGGAGCACTTCCCACCTCCACTCATCTCAAACAGTGTGAGATTAAGTAAGAACCTAAGTACAGGCAAATCATTAGCCTCAAAGTAAGACTAAGAATCATTTATTCAATTATATACTACCTTACAGGGGTTGATTATATAATCTATCAGCTATTCTAACTAAGTTTAACCCATACTATTTTCCTCTCTCTTTTACAGGAAGGGAGACACGATTCATGCTACACATTTCACGCTACACAATACACAAGCACGCTAACTCTCAGACACAATTCATACCATAGACTCAGTATACAGCATCAAATTGTTTTAAACTAACCAAGGAACAAGGAAAGAAGGTATATTGAAATAAATCCTCCCAAGAACTCACACATTATCTACCACGAAAACTAGAAAAGTTGTAGACTGTGTACTTAAGGACTGGCAATAAGTCTTATCCTATATAGTTGTGTTGTCACTATATATGTAAGCGGCGTACATAAGACCCTTAAGTAAGAGGACAACGGTTAAGATCTGAAAAAGATATGAGCATTACAGGGAAGGCTTGCAAATTGAAGGATGTTGGCATAAAAATTAAAGATTGGCTTATAACTTACCCAAACCTTGAGTGTTTGACAAGATAAGACTAGCAATGGAGTCATTTAGACTAGGACTACAATTAGTGTTGGGACACCTAAGCCTTATGATGACTTTCATATTTTTCATATTTCAAAGATGAGCCTGATAACAATTTTTGTTAAGCTTATACCTTGCTTATGTGTGAACCTATTGAAAAGATAAGACCAGTCCTAGACTCGTCTAGACTTCCAGTACAACTTTTGTTAAGCCACTTAAGCAATCACAACACATTTCATATTTGCCTCATGCTCTAGGGCAGTGTATTCTTGGAATGCTCATATCTCTCTCAAATCTTAACTGTTTTACATGATCAAACCACCGTTGGAAAGGTCCTGAATGGTACTACACTATCATTGGACCAGTTGCAGGACTGAAGAAGACCAAAATGTCGGTCTTTATCAGTCCAGGTCCAGTCTTTTTGATATCATGGGAATCTGGCAACCAGTCCTGGTCCGGTGTGGTGTTTAAGCTCGGGCTAGCCTCGCAGAACCCCATTTCACTATAGGAGTCAAGCAGCCTAGATATCCACATCACATCCATACACCACTTCCTTGCAAAGTCTCGACCCACTCGACTCACCTATGTCGCGCCGGTCTATGTCCGACTCGGCCGATACGGTGTAGAGACTCGCATTTCTGTGGGCTCATATGGGCTCATTTTACAAATTCTGACAACTGGCCTTCATGGCACAACTTGCACCATCATCCACTATGACTTCCCTATAGAGCGCACCACTTTCCCGCGAAACGCGCCATAGGCACGATACTTTCCCGCACAACGCGCAGTATTCCTGCGTGCGCGCCTTGCGTGCTTTCTCACGCTTAAGCGCCCTGCACCGCGCATCATCCAGGAGCATCCATCCATCGTCCAACTAGTCCCTTGGTATGTCCCGTTTTGTTATCTGACAATATTTAGCATATTACACTTCCTATTTCGTTATGGACCCTTACTTTACATCACTTTACCTCACTTACATACTTAGAGTGCTCCCTATTTGGCTCCGAGCCCTGGGAGAGCGCTTAGGTAGAACTTACATACTTTCATGTTCGTTTTACACCCATATATTCCACCTTAGCTTCCTACCACTCAGTATCTATCACCAGTTAGTTCCATGCAATGCATGCGTCCATCATCGTCTTGAGGCCCTAGCATCAGTCTATAGCTAGTGGCACTACCAGTATCCATCTAGATCCGTGCTTTTCCTCTTATCAGTCTCAGTATACATCTTTTACACCTGTGCACCGCTTGCACTACCTTCCCGCACTCTGTGCACTTTCGCACTTCGCTTTCCCGCGCGCATTTTCTCGCGCTTTCACCGCCATTCACCAGGGTTGATCAGCATCATTCCGTGGATCCTTGCTTTCCTTGCTTCCCCTTTAGGGTCGAACGTTCTTGCATTCTGCGAGTATAGCAGCTAGGCAGAGCTGAGACTCACTTATACTGGCTGAGCACTTTTCTTATATGTGCCTGCCAGGTTGTGATACCCACAATGGATCTGTGGCCTCGGTCTCTCACAGAAGAGCCAGGGTTGTCTTAACCGTCCCTTGCTCGTCGGATTGGCCATCGCGCACCTCGGCCGACCGTTCCGTCCCATTGGTACCAAATCCTCCCATGTCCTACCCATGTCCACCTATCTCCATTGGTGTGTTTTAAGCTCATTTTACTGTTACTGAACGAACAGCAGGCGTTATTACATGTATTCCCATGGCCGCAGCACTTGCGAGCCTTATTACATATCGACCTGAGTACCTCGCGTTTCGCTACTACTCTCACCTGTGCGATTCCGGACGTTCACGCAGTTAGATAAATAGGACTCAAGTTCGTATTATCCCTTACTTCCCTTCCTCGGACATACCTGGTACCGTTGTAGGAGTCACCTTAGTTAGTCCTTGATTGTGCAAATTGATCCCCCTTGCTTTTTTATCATCAGACGTGCCTTGACCGCTCTAAGTGCACTCTATCTAAGGTTTCTTTACCTAGGCCTTGTGAGATCCGGACTGCTACCGGTAGTCTTACATCGGCAACCCATACCTAGTCTTACCTCGTCATACCTAGTTATACCTGGACTCTCCTTACCTGGGCCTAGACTTACGTGCTGCTCATCGGCATCAGACTCCCCACCTCGCATTGGTATCTCGCATTGGTATCTCGCGTCGGGTGTACCATCGGTATCCCATATTGTGTCGGACATTCTCAGACTCAGACCTTCGGTCGGTTGGATATCTCGGGTCTTAGAGCTTAGTTCTTCCTTTCTCTTCCCTCGCACTATTAGAAGGAAGTGCTTCAATAGCAGTCCCCTTGGGTCGAAGTACTGCACTCGCACCCATTAGGATTTAGTAAGTTAGTTAGTATATCTAGCTAACAACTATTTCTTTCACCACACTAGTTGCCTCCAAATAAGGCAAAAGACTGGACTTTTAAACTCTATTGCTAACCATAATCCAACAAATTGTACAAGCTGTACAGAGACTTAAATTTTCGACAAAAATGATAGTTGTAGCCCTTATCAATGGGAGCCCATCCATGGTCTCATGACATTTTTTGGTGAAGATCCTAAGAGTCTGTTTGGGATCAGGATTTTGCCCAACTTCGACAAACTTCAGGAAAGAAAATCACAAGGTTAAGTAAGCATGCCAGTGTGCCGCATGCCATCGGTCACAGTGTGACATATTCTTATCAATAGTCATGCCCTCGACACGAAGCTCATCGGAGTTGCAATACTCTCTCTGTTTCCACCCAACCATCATGCCCAAAGGCAAAGGGGAAAAAAGGGTGGCCACTGACAGTCAGGAAGCTGCCACAGCAGCAAAAGACCACTGCATATGGTCCCTTGATGATGAAAAAAATTTAGTTGAATATGCTGTCCTACAGAATGCCAAAAGGGGTGATGGGATGAACTTTATGTCATCTTTCTGGGTTACTGCTGCTGCAGAGATGTGTTAAAACCGTAGCTCAAGGGTAGATGGATCCGAAGGGCTTGGCCTCAGCTCGTGCGCTGTGCCCCTTACCCGAGTACGTGCCCTTAATTTCAGAATGAAGTCCAGATGGAATCCGACGAAGTCCGAAGGACTTCCGGAGGCTGGCTACTCTAGTAGAGTGCTAGAGGACTTCCGGATGAGTGCAAGAAACTTCTGGAGGAGTATAGGAAACTCCAGAGGAGTTTCATCCACTGTATCAGATCCGAAGGTAAGACTTCCCAAGGTAAGTTCCCTAGATAGAAACATATAGAGGATAGGCTGCAAGGGACAGAGTCCAAAGCAGGATAGGATAGGAGGAGTGGTCCGAAGGACAGGATGTCCGGAGGTCCGAAGGTTAAGACGTCCGAAGGTTGCCTCGTCCGAAGGTTACGATGTCCGAAGGTCCGAAGGTTTATGAGGACCGGAGGAGTGGACAGGATTGGGACAGGAGGGGAAAGGCTACTATGGACAAGGTCTGGAGTAGAAACAAACAGAGGTAGACTACACTATGGTAGAGTTGGATAGACGGGGTTTAGACAGAAGTCTCGGAAAGACAGGAAGTGCCGGAAAGGCAAAACTTCGGTCTAGGGAATCAATCCCTAGACTTCAGAACTGAGACATAGGGGACAAATATGAAGGTCCGGATTTCTGGCCTAGGGAATCCATCCCTAGGCCTTGATGGAAAGGCAGAACTCAGATGGACCAAAGTCCGAGACAAGAATGAGTGAAGTCTAATGTGATAGAGCAAAGTCTAAGATGCGAGAGAGCAAGTCTATGTTGATATTCGAACTAAGGAAACTTTACAGGAGTTGTACAGATCTTTATATACTGGAAGGGATCCGAGAGGATCGGTAAGCTGAACACAAATGCTATGTACGAGCATGTGGAAACATATTAGTAAGTATGAATGGAACATAAGTGAATGAACTCGGATATGAACAGAGTACAAGGATCAATAAGCAAGACAGAAACAGAGATAACCGATGAAGGATCTTCAACTCAGCTGAGGGTGCAGCTGATATAATTGTTGAAGGGAGGAAAATATGAGTGCGATATGTTCGTCCCTTAGGGGAAGCGGGGAAAGCAAATATCCACTGGTCAACTCTAGGGGGAATGCGCAAAGCGCGTGATAAGGCGAAAGCGCGGGAACAAAGGCGCTATAGGCGCGCGAAGCGCGGGAAAGTCGCGCGTCGAAAAGCGGAACTGGGTGAAAGCGGTATGCGAGCGATAGTGAGATGTTAAGACGTGTACTGAGATGCTGATAAGACAACTGATGCGGATATGGCCACTAGAGCTAACTGCTACTAGGGCTTGCGATGATTTATTCAAAACATAATAAAAACTCGGAGATGGTGACTGTCTATGATGATGGTCGTCCGTGGTAATGTGTGTTGTGTTAAGTAAAAAAAAAATGTGTCATGAAAAATGTGTACCAAGTGAAAATAAACATGGTACAATGTTGAAATAAATGATAAATGGAGAAATGCATACCTGGGAACTTGGTTGGACATGGGAAAACACAGTGGGAAGTCAGGCGCCCTATAGCGCTTAGGCGCGGGAAAATTCGCCTAAAGCGCGCGCAAGTCGCGCAAGTGTCGCCTATGTCGCGGAAGTGTCACCTAAGTCGCGCGCGTCGCGCGAACGTCACGTTTATTGCGCTAGTGTCGCGTTGCATGCATAGTATTGTAGACTCGACCTACAGTGCAATATATGCCATTGTGAGGCTACTCAGGATCGAGTCTCTACACCGGATCTTCGGATCTGTACCCAGACATATGGTATATGACAGGTCCTATTTATCTAACTATGTAAAAGGAGTATAACAGTACTGTCAATTGGCAATAGGTATGACTTTGACAATATAGGTGCAAAATTAAAATTAAATGATACTAAGATAGACCTCACTCATACACCGGTTGTTAAGACCGTAGCTCAAGGGTAGACGGATCCGAAGGGCTTGGCCTCAGCTCATGTGCTGTGCCCCTTACCCGAGTACGTGCCCTTAATTTCAGAATGAAGTCCAGATGGAATCCGACGAAGTCCGAAGGACTTCCGGAGGCTGGCTACTCTGGTTGAGTGCTGGAGGACTTCCGGATGAGCGCGGGAAACTTTCGGATGAGTATAGGAAACTCTGGAAGAGTTTCACCCGCTGCATTAGATCCGAAGGTAAGCTCCCTAGATGGAAACACATAGAAGATAGGCTGCAAGGGACCGAGTCCAAAGCAGGATAGGGTAGGAGGAGTGGTCCAAAGGACAGGACGTCCGGAGGTCCGAAGGTTAAGACGTCCGAAGGTTGCGTCGTCCAAAGGTTGCGACGTCCGAAGGTTGCGACGTCCGAAGGTTGCGACGTCCGAAGGTTACGACGTCTGGAGGACCGGAGGAGCGGACAGGATTCTAGGACAAGAGAAGAAGGGCTACAACGGACAAGGTCCGGAGTAGAAAACAGACAGAGGTAGACTACACTATGGTAGAGTCGGATAGACGGGGTTTAGACAGAAGTCTCGGAAAGACAGGAAGTGCCGGAAAGGCAAAGCTTCGGCTTAGGGAGTCAATCCCTAAGCATGGATATAGATGGAAGGATAAATCCGGAGGACCGGAAGGTTGGCCTAGGGAATCCTTCCCTAGGCCTAAGGAAAGGCAATACTAAGATGGACCGAAGTCCGAGATCAGAATGAGTGAAGTCTAGGATGCGAGAGAGCAAGTCTATGTTGAGCAGAATCTAAGATGATATTCGAACTAAGGAAACTTTACAGGAGTTGTACAGAGGTTTATATACTGGACGGGATCCGAGAGGATCAGTAAGCTGAAGACAAATGCTATGTACGAGCATGTGGAAACATATTGGTAAGTATGAACGGAACATAAACAAATGAACTCGGAGATGAACAAAGTACAAGGATCAATAAGCAAGACGGAAACACAGATAACCGAAGTCCGGAGTCAAGAGGATACCATAAGGAGATAGACGCTGATTTAAGGTTTGAGCTTCGGATATGAGTATAGGTCGGATCCGGAGGTCTAGAGATATCGGATGAGCGGATCCGGAGATCTAGGTGAAGACGAGACTAGGATATAGATCATGGATATCATCCGGTAGTCTAGGGAAGGTAAAGTCTCAGGTAGGATGAGCTCGGATCCGATGGGATCAAGGGTGGATGAAGCAGGCTTAGCTGCGGAGGTCCGAAGGTATGGATATATGGATGTACGAAGGTGTACGGATCCGAACTGATAGTGGACTGGAGGACTGCAGGCATGGATAAAGGTATGGAGTCATGGATAAGGGTATGGAGGTCGGATGTGCATCCGGAAGGCGTCCGGAAGGCGTGGGAACATCATCGGACGTAGGTCCAGAATACGGGATATGACACCGGTTCATCACGTGCCATAGTGTGACATTTCAACAAAATTGCATATAAGTCATTGTATACAAAATATGAGCAAAATCTGTTCCAAGATTATGTGCAGATAGTCTGCAGCAAGCTGGGCATATAATTTTTATAATCTAATGTAGGAAACTGAGAGACAAGTAGGTATTATGTTGTCAAGCAAGCACCACCAACGTGACAGATGCACTGGCAGTGGTCATGAATGAATCACAAGGGTAAATTTGCTACAAAAAATGCCTACTCCTCCTTCAGTTGGCTGAAAATAAGGATTCTGAGTAGACCATTTTGACATTATAGTACATGTCCACAATATCTTGGAACAGATTTAGCTCATTCTAATTTGCAACAGAGTAAGAAGCCAAAATCATGTATTCTGTCCTCAAATCATGTGATGAACTGGTGTATGAGTGAGGTCTGTTTTAGCTAGAAATCAAAGAGACAATTCCCTTCCCATGGATTATCAAGACTGGGATCAATAATGAAAGATGAGGGTGTTGAGGTAGGCAAAGAGGTGAGGTCAGCCTTCATGGGTGGCTCTGGCTTGGCAACAACCTCTTGGGTATCTAAACTAAAGGATCTGAAGAAGTTACTAGTGTATTTGTCATCACTTACAGTCAAGTCAACTATAGTAGCCAATTCAAAAGGCTTTTGGAGTCTGATGCTGGCAGAATCTCATCGTCAGTTCCTATTAACACTAATTATAAAAGTTCAACATGAGTCTTGCTGACAATCAATAACAAAAACAATGTACTATATCTTGACAATATTTGATCTTGCAAGGAGGCTCTGATAAGCTTGACTCAGATGAGGTGGAACTGTCTTCTGAGTCACTGGATATACTCTCAGAC
>NW_024540651.1:0-26443 GCF_016647625.1 Suillus subalutaceus | reverse complement strand
GTAATCGTCCTTGGTCAATGAGCCGATCTATGCTTGCGTCAGTTACACCATGACAGTTCCACTAGTACGTACCTCAAAACGCTTTCACAATATTCAATGTATAACACTGCCGCATGTAGGGAGTCTTCCACGTCGTACCCATGCAGACCATATGTGACGTTCAAATTGCCTAATCCTCGATCAGTGCCAGTTCGATTCGTCAAAAGCGGCTATACGCGTGGGGATTCCGTGGTGTACGTTGAAAATTTACTAATATGAACTGTAGTTGTTGAAGTCCAGGGAACATCCACAGGTTTTCGTGCAGGAACGATGGTGCCTCTGGGTTTCACAGACAAGACGCCAAAAGTGCTTACCAACGCCTGTGACGTCGAACACGGCGAACTGCTTGACACCGCTGTCCTGCTTCCAACGACGCCACTTCAACGACGCCTGAAGGGGCGTCACGTTGCTATGATCGGGCAAGTCATCATCTTCAACACATACATGTGTCTCACAATTTTGGCATCAGCATTGGAGGCGTTATTGGTACGGGCTTATTTCTAGGCACTGCGACGGCATTGATGGAGGGTGGTCCTGTGGGACTTCTACTCGGGTATACTTTCATGGGGACAATGTGCTACTGCGTTATGGTGAGCTCGTCTTTGGCGCGCTTCTGTGTTCTCGGTTTACCGGTTACATAACAGATAAGCGTCGGGGAAATGATTGCTCTCCTTCCCATTCCAGGCGGTCACATCAAACTTGCGGAAAGATTTGTCGACCCGGCCTTCTCCTTTGCAATGGGTTGGAATTGCTGGTACTGTTGGACGGTAAGATGCCGCATCGCTATGAATGGCTGGAAGATTCTTATCGCTTGATTTCGTGTCAGTTTACGATACCTGGTGAGTACGACCATGCGTTGAAGTCTTCTCGTATTCAACTTGAGCCAATCTTGGTGAAGCTGAATTGTCAGCTGCCGCTACTCTCATTGACTATTGGAACCCCGGAGTTAACAATGCTGTGTGGATCACCATGTGTCTGGTCGTTGCTGTTGGGATCAATCTTTTCGGCGTTGGTTAGTCCCTTGCTTCAACAAATGTCAATCATACATGTTAATATGATCTTCAGGGACCTATGGAGAAATGGAATTCATCTTTGCGTGAGCAGCCGTTTTTGCCTCGATTGCTGGATAGACTTATCGTCGATCAGGTCCGTCAAAGTGGTCACAATAACAGGGCTTCTCATCCTTGGCATTGTGCTTGACCTCGGAGGTGGCCCAAGTCATGATCGTATTGGGTTTCGATACTGGAAAGATCCTGGACCATTTGTACAGTTCAATGGAATAGCTGGAGCTAAAGGGCAGTTTCTAGGATTTGTCCGTGTACTTATCCAGGCTGCGTTTTCTTTCATTGGAACCGAGATTATCACTGTACGTGGGCTCTCTTGTATCATTGGCACACGACATTTATCATCACTACATTTATAGATGGCAGCTGCGGAGACGAAGAACCCTCGATACACCATGCCGCGCGCGATACGGACAGTATACATCCGAATTCTCTTATTTTACATCGGGGGAGTTTTCATCATTGGGTTGCTCGTCCCTTCCAATGATCCTCTTTTAAGTCTCAACTCTTCCAATGCCTCGTCATCTCCGTTCGTTATCGCTATCAATCGGGCTGGAATTAGATATCTACCCTCGGTATGTCCTTCCATGCTTGTCTCAGCTCCTTCCAATAAAACCTAATCCAGATTTTGAACGCGGTTATCCTGACTTCTGCGTGGTCTGCCTCTTCAAGCGACTTATATTTATCATCGAGGTGCTTATGTACGTGCAGAAATGCACAGATTTTCGTATTCTCACTTTTAATTCACAGATGGCCTTGCTGCCGCCGGGAATGCTCCCACGTTTTTCTTGCGCACATCACGTTCAGGCTATCCATATGCGGCGGTCATTTTTTGCTCCTTGTTTTCCCTTTTGTCATACATGGTTGTGAGCACCAGCTCCGGCATCGTTTTTACCTGGTTTGCGGACATGACTGCTACCACGGGGCTCTTGGCATGGTTTTGTATCGGTGTGACCTACATCAGGTTCCACCAGGGATTATTGGCACAAGGGTATGACAGGAAATGTTTACCATATGCCTCGAGACTCCAGCCATATGCATCGTGGTGGGTGATTGCATCGTCGTTGACGACTCTCCTGGTACGTGTGCAATGTTAAACTGCTCTTGATATCCTAGGATTATTGACTACGATTTTAGTTCAGCGGATGGCAAGTCTTCTTGAAAGCGAATTGGTCTAATGCGACGTTCGTGACGACGTATTTGCCTGTCATGCTGTTCCCGGTATTGTATCTATCTGCGAAATTTCTGAAGCGGGTACCCTGGTGAAACCGAGCGAGATGGACTTCAAGTCCGGGACAGAGGACATAGATGCTGAGAAGTGTGTGACGCCCTCCATGTTTTTTTGTGACTGGGGTTTACTGTTTATCATTTTAGATTTAAAGAACCCTTGCCAAAAATTGGTGGGAGGCGGTCTGGATGAGCTTGGTGTGTGTCTGTTTCCCATCTGAGTCGTTCGCTTACCGCAAGGAATATTACAGACGTGATGCAGGTTCGAGTTGTTATGTCGGTGTACAATGTACAGCTAGCGCTACTGGGTCCATTATTTATCGCGCAGAGACACCAGGACATATTTCACTTTCCTCACGTATCACCGATCGATTTCTCTATGATGGAGCGTACTAGTCGCAGAGCTCAATGGTCATTAATCATTTTGGTACCCAAATCAGCTGCCAGAACCCAGACACCAGCGGGCGGCTCCTCACCTTCAAAAACTGCATTACACACGTGAATAGGAGTGAGAAGCATTTGAATGCAATGATATGTGCAGGAACACAACGTAACTCTGGAATAGTACCCAATATTGAATACCGGGACTGCGAGCAGTCAACATCTGCAATCGAGGTCATAAGCGCTGCAGTGCTGCAACCACACTGTAGGTCTTCCTCGAAATCGATCTCTTGTACACCTTTCCCTGAAGAAGAACCTTTGTCCTTTCTTTGATATTCTGATGCTACATTTCCATCATTAATGAGCCTCCCAACCTCCGTCTACATCCAGAGTTTTTGCTTCGACATCAGCATGCTGTAGTTCCAATGTAGACTTTCTGATCGACCCACGCCATAAACGAGGCACCAATACTCGTGGACAGTGCACATATCAGCATCGCCCACCACTAGCACTGTCGGGAACTGAAATATTCGATTCATGCGCGCTTAAAGTATTGTGACAATACCTTATTAAAATTCAGGTAAGATCGTTCCAAGGTATCCAACGATATGTAAAGTTACCCAGTGTGCTTCGTGATGGTGGTCGAGGGGCCCGGGTGGCTATGACAATGTGGAATAGGGTTCGAGTCGGATTTTGAATTGAACTGGCGAAGGGTAAGGTCTTTCAGGTCGCATTACGAAGACTAATTGGAGCGTCAAGAAAGCTCTATAGTTCTATCGCGAGTTCCAGTGGCAAATATCGGAGGTTTGACGGTTTTGCATTGCATGATCAGGAAATTGCACGGTCATCCACATACATGTGTTTCTCATTACAATCATCTTCATGGAGCGCAGGTGTGACTCTTGTGAGAGCTACAGTCACGGTGACACCGTAAATGATATGTTTATGAGGAACTGCACCAACTGACTCACGATTATAATGTTATTGCGTTCCTTGACTCTCTCGACTTCAATACGCTAAAAGGAGCAAGTAACAATGAGATGTCTCTCGTCGGATTGGACGTTCCTGAAGTGCGACGGGCTAATGCAAGGATCAAGGTGCAACTGTTGTGAATGATGACCAGTTGTGAAGAATAGACATAGACTCCTAAAAGCCTGGTGTGGAGGGTGGCCGTGCTATGAAAAACAACTAAATTCAGTGATGCCGCAGATAGAACCTCATGACAAAGATTCTTCCCCTTGTCGACCTCGCAGCTCAGCGCTCAGCGCCCAGCAACCAAAATAGAAGTCCTACTTTCCTATGGCCGCCCCACTCTCCTGTACTTAACATAAACCACACCGTCATCACTATTCTTCGCTGCCACCCTGCTGCTCTGATACAATATTGATCATACATAGCAGTGCCAAAGCTTGGTCTCGTGTTCACTAGCAGGACAATCAGAAGTCGGTCTGACATTCATTTGCATTGCTTGTGGCATTTGGGCATTGAAACGTTCATCATCGACAGGTGCCGCTGCAGCCAATTCATATTTCTTCATCTAGCACGCCTGTAGCAGTCTGTAGTGAGCGCTACGCCTTTGAGCCACGAGGTTCGTAACAGTTCATTGCGGCCACGGTCCACCACCGTATGTGTGCAGGATCATCGAAACAATGTTGCCAAAACTAGTCAAAGCGAATTTGACTCGAGTCAGAGCTCACCGACTTCCAAGTCATAGGATTACATAAACTTTTATCATGACAGATTTGGTCCCGGATAGGCTGATTTCAGCACCACGACTACTCCGAGAGTCAGCGCTACTAGTAGGACTCAGCCTGTGTGGCCATCACATTAACTTCTTGTTAGTAGATTCCTTACCCTTTCCTTATACCTTTGTCACGGTAGACAAGGGCGAGAAAGGGCGAGGAATCTGAGGATCTACGGCACTCTAGTCTTCCAGCAAGCAGCGGCCGCGGTCACGGTGGAGCTTTCCTTGTGTCCTGTCTGTAATTACGAGGGGATTCATGCATGTCTCACGCGTTTTTGTGCCACTTCTACCCCTGACCTCTCAACATGTTCACATACACCGGCCTGCTACATCATCGCTTGCCATACATTTGACACACCCTTAAAGAGAGTAGTGGAATGAATAGAATTATGCTCTCAACTTTACCATGGCCCTCCTACCGTTCACCTTGGCTGCTATCCTCTTGCTGTTATGCATTCCATTTGTTCGTGCTTTACCGCCTCTCAATTGTACTAGTACCCCTACACTCGATGTCACCGACTCTCCATCCAGCAGTGACACCAGAACCTTGTGGGACATCATTTGGAGTTGCGTTGCAACTCTATTCGCATGCACATGGACTGCAATTCACACAAATATCCCGGGTATGGACGAGGGAAGAATGACTATTTTCTTTCGTCGCCTATACATCATGGTTCTGGCGCTGATTGCCCCAGTACTCATGGTCACCTGGGCCGCAATACAGTTTCTAAGTGCCCTTGGTACTGCAAAGGCCTTCAATGATGTCTTTAATGCGGCCCCGCAGCGACCATCCAGATATAGGAGAGAGCACAGCTACAAGAGCACAGCTACATTGCTCAGTGAACCTCCAACATTAGATGAAAAGAACAGTCCACATCCAAGTGGTCCATATTTTTCAGGCCGCAAATTTAGAGGTTCGTTACTTGCTCAGCATTTTGGTGCAGTGATTCAACGGATGTCTCACAGAGTGGACCGCAGCGCATGGGTTTTTCGCGTGGATGGGTGGATTTATGCTTTACTGTGATGACGAGCCACGAGCTACTCTTACACCCAAGGAACTTATGGACTACATTCGCGATGGATGCGTGGATATCCCTGACATTGTGGAGGCAGACATAGAAGGTCGAAGTAAGGGTGACGCACTATCCAAGGGAATCGCCGTTCTGCAGCTGGGGTGGTTCGTCCTCCAGCTTGTCGCCCGTTATATCCAGCACCTTCCCACTACCCTTCTCGAAATCGACACCCTGGCTATAGTTTCTCTCGCCTGCATTGCCTGTTGCCTGTGGTGGAAGAAACCTAAGGACGTACGACGTCCTTATCCTGTTCATTGGAATAGAAATAAAACAGAAGCTCCTCCGTTACGCACATTAACCTACGAGTATGTGGTCAATATTCTCACCTTAAATCATTCTTACTCACCCACATTCTAGAAAACCAAATCCAGAATTCTCCTTGGATGCCTGGTATCATTATCTTATCCTTCTCATCTATCCCTTGAGGAGTCTTATGGGCACTGCCGTGACCATTTCTCCCTGTACTGTCCGAGAACGTCGGGCTCCGTCTTTAGGTGGCTATGCTGATGATAATCGTCATGATCGTAGTCATGTTATTACACTTTTCCTTGGATGCTTCAGTGGCGTCATATATGGAGGACTGCATTGTCTGGGCTGGAATTATCCGTTTCAGTGGCACACTGAACAGATGCTATGGCGTGTGGTTTCCATTGTAACAGCATCCGCATCGGTACCTTTTCTTTTGATATTTGGCTGGGTCATATTGTCGCATGCCCCCCATGACAGTTGGGTCGTGAGATTTGCTGTAGTTGCCATCGCTTTCATATCAATCACTACACGTGTTACAGTAATTGTACTTATATTGTTGAGCTTGCGATCGCTGCCCCCTGGCATATACGATACGGTAGCATGGACTACGTTTGTACCACATCTTTAGTCTCCTCTTACTTACATCACGATCATGATTATCCTCTTGCTGGAATCATTGCTTCGGATAATTTTCTCATCTCTTGAAGCACCGTTTCTGTGGTGTCTGACTTTCAAGTAGCA
Source organism: Suillus subalutaceus (assembly GCF_016647625.1). Lineage (NCBI taxonomy): Eukaryota > Fungi > Basidiomycota > Agaricomycetes > Boletales > Suillaceae > Suillus > Suillus subalutaceus. The sequence continues at coordinate 19,925 of NW_024540651.1, read as the reverse complement.
AACTCTCGAACACGAAACCTGCGATTGGAAGCACTACAACGAGCCTCTTCTTTTGCACTACCTAGCAACATCAGAAGACAAGTACGGACGTCTATAGATTCGGTATGCAAATAAGCTGAAGTAGTCGAGTCAAAATCATATTTTCCTCGCGACATAGTTAACCTTTGGATGGTAACCATAGCCTGGTGAATATTTTAGTGGTGAGCATTGTGCGGTTCCATACGAGTGAAACGCACAGTAAGCTCGATCACAGGCTGTACGGGGCTGCATTAATGACAGTCTAACGCGCCCAAAATGCGATTGCGCACCCAATACTCCTGATGGTGCATTAATTTTCTGGCTGATTGTAAATAATGACATCACACATACCAGGGGATTGTGTCAAGCGTATACAGGTCACCATCGGTCGCAATGATCGAATCCCAGGGGGCGCCTGCCACAAGTGCGGAATGACGCAAATCAAACAGCCTGAATTCTGTTGGCAGTCGTCTTATATCCAACAGGACGCTCGAACACACCATATTGCAATTACTTGGGTAAGATGATCAAAAGGTGCAGGATTGAAAGACAAAGTTCCGCACCAGTGACTTGGTACACCAACTCTTGCGAAAACACACCTGGCAGTACACAATGAATGCAACCCGGCAAGCTGTGAGGAGTTCCGTCAGATAGGTTATCATAATTTGCATTACAGTTGATCACGAGCCCGAAGCCCAGCAAGCCACTGACGAGTATCGCTCCACAATTCAGAGCAATGGTCATCGTAAAGATAACGACCGGGGTAGTGAGAACCAAAAGACGCCCAAAATGCCCAACCTCGCGGTATAGCTTATGAGTAGCTCAAGGAAGAAAAAAGGAGGTGTGTCAGACGCTTAGGACAGATTCTTGCCTTGCTCCATTAAGGCTTGAGAACGGTCCCTACTTCGACTGTCGATTTTCTGCATAGGCAAAATTCGTGAGGGGAAAGACTTGTGTAACGCCACTGGATATGTACATATATGCGCACCGTAACTCCATCATCATGTGTTTCTAAACCGACAAGAAGATCACATCATGATATCATAAACACTATGACCGCGAGTCCAGCGGATACTCCGAGTCGTATCCAATCAAGTTCTTGGAGAATCAATGTCCATTATGTCGTTTCCCGCAATGAAACGATACCCCAGTACCTCCGAGGCTATGAGACTGGGCCAGCCACTGCGCATTGCAGTTCGTCATGATATTTCACGTACATGCTGCATTGGTAGTAAGAAGCAGGAGAACCCTAGAGAATTTCAGAGGTGAGCTAAAAGTGACGTTTGATCACAGTATGCAATTAGGTTTCCAAGAACGGCAGCCTTTAAATCCATAACTTACCATTTGATTTGCAACTCTCATGAATTTCACGATGAATTAATAGACCTCAGACACGTACGCTTTAGCTTATCTTTGGGTGTCGCTCAGATGCTCGTGGAGAAGAGATTATTTGGAACAAATAGATTGCAAACCTGAAGAACAAAGATTCTAAGTATGTGGATGAAGGAGTCTAAGCTAAGCACATTCCGGCCCGATCTTGGATCCGCCCAAAGATAGAGAGGTGAGTTGCGAGGGTGGGCGGCCGGCCTTGCATATTATCAGTTGGTTGGAGAGATACACAAGTCAGGTCCACAAGAGTGTGGGTAGACTACTACGCGAGGCGCACCATGATATGAGAATAGCTGTAATGGTGAAAGAGGGAGTATATAGTGGGAGGCGGGGAAAGTTCGACGACATATTTGTTGTAGAGCAGCCGATGGACGAGCAGAAAGAAGCGCTAACGGCTTTTTCCGATTAATTTTGTGTTAATGCCACTACGTAATGGTGTGTCAAACACTGACAGCGTCGAACATCCGCCAACAGCTGAATTCGCGCGCATGACCTCCGCGACCGATAACCAGGTGCTATCATACTCATGCCATTCGACCTTTTTTAATGTAACAGTGACTTAGTCTGTCATACTAAACATGAGGCTACCTTTCTGGACAGACGCGCGAGTTTGAATGGTCGGCCTCGGAGTGGTGCCAAGCACTAATTGACACAGCGTGGTTCGTCCTCCAGCTTGTCGCCCGCTACATTCAGAACCTTCCGATGACACTACTTGAACTCGATACCCTTGCTGTAGTTGCTCTGACCTGCATTGCCTATGGCTTTTGGTGGAAGAAGCCTAAGGACGTAGGACGCCCTTATGCTGTTTATTGGAAAGCAACTACCTCTCTGCCAAGCACATTAGCCTACGAGTATGTCGTCCATATCCTTGCTTAAAATTGTTCTAATTTGGCTGCATTCTAGCGTTGTAGATCCAATGTTCTCCACTGAAAAATGGTTTGGTTTTTGTTACCTTACATTTATCCCCTTCTCAGTCTTACGGGATTTTTTTCCATCAATTCCCCCCGTGCTGTCCATTCACGTCGGGTTCCGTCTGTAGGTGGCTATGGAATTCTTGACGGACATCGTCATCACAATACCATTGTAGTTCTCATTGGATGTTTCAGTGGAACGATGTTTGGAGCTATACATTGTCTGGGCTGGAATGTTTTCTTCCAGGGGCACGTAGAGCAGATACTATGGCGTGCGGCTTCCCTTGCGATAGTATCCACACCAGTATTCATGCTTCTGCTGTTTAGCTACGCCATTCGGCTGGATAGTTCGAACGATGAGAAAGTCGCATTGTACGCTTTATCCGCCAGCGTTGGTATTGGCATATATGTTGTTGCACGCATTACATTAATTGTACTTATATTGATGGGCTTTCGATCGCTACCTCCTGGCATATACGATACAGTAGCCTGGACCAACTTTATTCCACATTTATTGTTTCCTTTTACTTCCGTCGTGATTATGATTGTGAACTTGCTGCCTCTGGCTAGAATCACTGATCAGAGGTGCAAGCACGGTTCGGGTTAGTTTCAAGGTAAAGCCGGTTGTGCTGCAATTTTGTAAAGGAACAACGAGCACGATTCCAGTATCAGAATGCCGTCTAGATAAGCTAGAGATGCGAGTATCATATGTAAATTCCCCCAAGTCTATCAACACGTCACTGCAGTGGCATGAAAGGGAGGGAGCTTTACAGGCAGCGAAGATATTGCAGAGAAAAATGTGCTTGGAAAGTGGGTCTTCCGAGACCAAATGGTGGCCGGTGAGGAGATCCCTCGCATAAAATGAAGCACACTGGACATGAAGCGCAATCGATGCGTCGTTGAATGAGCCACTTGCATTCAAAGACACATCGATCTAGCGTGAACATGCATTGAAGCAAGCTAGTGGTTAGAAGTTGTCTAGGTCATGCTCGCATATATAGAGCGAGGATGTTGACGTGGCGTTTGAGTTCTGTCAGGCCGGGGATGGTATCCTGATACGCTTTTGAAATCAAGGGGTGATCGGTCAGGATTATCTCTATACTTTCCTGAAGGTACGTACCGTCCAAGTTGTGCCAGATTATGGTCGGTTCTTCACGATCGGATTCATCCCAGACGTCTACAAGATGAGACCAGCGCGGGGTGGTGAGCATATCGTCCAATATCTGCGATATGGTCAAACACGAGTCATGTGCACCGAGAACGAATCACTCGTCGGTGCATGATATCTGCGTTGAAAGTACCCTCCCCACCCTGGGATACTCTTTTGCTATATAAACGTGCACGTAATGATCTGGAGGCCGAGATCGAAAAGCGATAGACTTACATATGAGCATAGTATCCAGCTCCCCATTCTTCTGCAAAATCGACCGCTTCCTGTGAGCCTGATAGAGATCATTTTACGGGAATGTGGGATCTACTAATTACCTTTGAGAAGCAGTCCCTTGCTAAGGCGAGCGACTTGGCAAGTGACTGTGATGTGCTAGTCAAGGGCGGTACCGAATACGTCGAATAAGCAGGCGTCGATTTCGCGGAGATTGAGGTGTTCGGTGCTCGTCATGGTCATTGATGTGACGCTCTCCCAACCACAAGGATTCCCTTGTAATCATGCAGGAGAGGCGAGATGTGACGGGCATAGATGTACAGGCCCTCGTCGCCTTCCGTCCGGGGATGAGAGACGCACGGGAGAGTCTCTAATGGGTGTCGGTGCGTGTTACCACGTGGCAGGAAGATATCGCACACTCATTGTTTGGTATCTTCGGCGTCAACCTACCTGTCATTTATGGCGAGAAGAAGCAAAGGGCTCTCGGGAGGTTCTTGTAGCAGGTCAGCGGCCGACATCAGTGCCCTGGATTGGGTGGGGCAATCATCCGACTTTAATAGCTGTCCGCCGGCCGACATTACTTCATACATAGTTCCACCACATACCCGACCATCTCTCTCCGAAGATTACATTCAGATGTCACTCTCCTCGCCCCGACATGTCATGGCTGTAGATTTGACGTATGTAAAAGGAAACTACAAATGTGGAATAAACTTTGTCCAGGCTACTGTATCGTATATGGCAGGAGGGTAGCGATTGAAAACTCATCAATATAAGTACAATTAGTGTAACGCGTGCAACAATATATATGGAAAAGCTGGCGAGTAAAGCTAAAAATGCGACATTCTCGCTGTCATCGCTCGAACCGTTCAACCAAATTGTATAGCTAAACAGCAGAAGAATACATACTGGTGTGGCAACTATCGCAAGGGAGGCAGCACGCCATAGTATCTGCCCTGCTTGCCCCTGAAACAAAGAATTCCAGCCCAGACAATGTATCCCTCCAAACACAGCCCCGTTGAAACATCCAATGAGAAGTGTAATGATTCGATGACGGCGAGCACTATCCTCATCATAGCCACCAACAGACGGAACCCGAAGTGAACGGACAGCATGGGAGGAATTAGCTGGGCAACCGCTTATGAAAAGGTGATAAGTGTAAGCGAACAAAATATCAATCCAGCCTTCAAAAAATGCTGCATCGACTTTGCTAAGATGCAGGTGAATTAGAATAATTTAAAACAAGAATATTGACGACATACTCATAGGCTAATTTGCTTGGCGGATAGGTTGCTTTCCAATAAACAGCATGAGGTCGTCTTACATCCTTAGGCTTCTTCCACCAAAAGCCATAGGCAATGCTGGTCAAGGCAGCTACAGCAAGGGTGTCGAGTTCAAGCAGTGTTTATAGGAAGGTTCTGGACGTAACGGGCGACAAGCTGGATGACGAACCACGCCAGCTGAAGAATGGCGATGCCTTTGGATAATCCATCACCCTTACTTCGGTCTTCTATGTCTGCCTCCATGATGATAGGCATTTCCACGGAGCCCTCAAGAACAAAGCGCTCAAGTTCCTTGGGTTTAAGAGTGGCTCGCGGCTCGTCATTGAAGTAGAGCATGAATCCACCCATCCACACGAAAAAAACCATGTGTCACTGTCCACTCTGTGAGACATTCGTTGAACGAAGTTAGTCACCACACCAAAATGCCAGGCGGATAACTAACCTCTAAACCTGCGGCCTGTAACATGCGGAGAGCTCGGATGTTGGCTGTTCCTTCCATCTGAGGTTGGTAATTCACTAAGTAATGTAGCTGTACTCTCTCCTATATCTGGATGGTCGCTGCGGGCCTGATGAGGTTGCGCACAAAAGACATCATTGAAGGCCTTTGCAGCGTCACGAGCAGTTAGAAACTGTATAGTGGCCCATGTAATCATGAGTTCTGGGGCGACCAGCGCCATCGTCATGATGCCTAGGCGACGAAATAAAACGGTCATTTTCCCCTCGTCCATACCCGGGATATTTGGGTGAATTGCAGTCCATGTGCATGCAAATAGAGTTGCAGCGCAATTCCAGATGATGTTCCACAAGGCTCTGGTGTTACTGCAGGATGAAGAGCCACTGACGTCGAGTGTAGTGACACTAGTGCCGTTGAGGCTCGGCAGTGAGGAGCGAACAAACGGGATGTGTAACAGTAATAGGATAGCCAAGAGTAAGAGGGTCATGATGAGGTTGAGGGCATGTCTGCTCAATCTGCTCCTCTACTTAAGGGTGCGGTCGCACGTATGCCTCGAGGATACGTCCGTAGCCACAACTGGGACAGGGAATCCAGGATGGTACACGTCTATCCCACGCGGAAAGGCTGCGCAACGTTGAATGAATGCTATCCTAGAGTCCTCCACTGGCATGGACGGCGATGGGACATTCATATCAGAAGGCTGAACAAATACAAGAAACACGACCGCGTGATGCGCTTCTTCGTTATGGACGACCGAGGTAGACCGAGCTCGTAACTAGTCTTACTGCGTCTCTGAGATGTTAAGTGCTTGACTCGTCTATTAAAGCAAGGTAGAAGGGTCTCGCCAGCTCACGTGGTTTGCGGTTATTCCAGGACCTAGAATGGTTATAGGGTACAGGTTATACATAAATATAAGTTTGAGGCCTGGTGTCTTGGCATCTAATGATATATGAAACAGGTTGAGGCTGCGAAGAAGCACAAAAAGGGCCGGTACACGCACCTCTGAAACTTAGGTCAAGACACCCACAAGCTCTCTAGTAATTTGTGCTCAACATCATCCACCTCGATCGAGCAGAATGACGGAAACAGAGCAGGCCGCCATTCCGATCACCACGATAGCTAGTTGAAGGTCATAAAGGTAGTATCTTTGGAGCCACAGTCTTCCCCGATAGACGTCATATGGTGGCAGCCTCGTTTGACAAGAGTCTCACTTCGTCTGTGGGGAAGACAGTGTCGTGTTGAAGAAAATGGAGGGCCATCGCTTCAGCGTACGAAAAGCCAATCACGTCACATATCCAAATATGGCATTCAGGCACATCGCAAAGTTCCAAGGTCACTTACGTCAATCTCCTCATCCGAGTCATGGCTGTAGATTTGGTTCTGAAACTTTATGTCCTGCTTGACAGCCTGAACACTTTTACGACGTTCCCAGGAACTGCACACTGCATCTGTATCGCATTTCGTCTCACAGCAGTCAAACGATGTCGCACTCAAGCCCAGGAAGTCAAGGCCGACGGACTTCATGACCTGCTGATCACCACGGAGGTCAAGCTGATTCAGGTCTCATCACCACGGCCCACTATGGATACATTCTTGTTTGTTCGTCCGTGGAATCGTTATGTCCTCGAGCTTCCCGACGTTGCTGCCAACGACACGCAGAGCGAAGAAGATTATTGATATGTGCCCGGGTCTCCATTATAGTATTCGCCTGGCGTGTTCCCTGAAGCACAGGAGTCGGTTTATTCAGAACTGAGTGATGGAGCCTTGCGATTGACTGCTCGCCTTGAACAGCCTTTTGGCGCACTTTTGCTAGCGCAGCAGCCGGGCGGAGAGTACAAGAGAATCGCGTCAGATCATGATATTATTGCACAGGTCAAAGACCTTTTTCTATTTCAGACACGGTCAAGATGTTAGGGATATTGTAGCAGCATGCATTTTTGGTGTTATGTACCAAGAATGTGAATCTCACGTATGAGACAAGCAATATCCACGGAATGTCCTCGAAGCCGATCTACAAGCAATGTCACAACCGGCCACTTAATGCTCACCCATGGGCTGCCCTGCGGCTAATAGTTGTGAATCGGATGGATGGGGGAACATAATCTTCATGACGAATCGTCATCGTCAGCATCATTGTGCTGCAAATGGATATGTGAGACCTGGACTACAGCGAGAAAAATCAACCGGGCATACCAGTTGACCGGGGCAAGACGAGCATTGGAAATTGGTGGCAATGCACGAACGGTCCATAGGTGAGGTTGGCGGGCTTTGCAGATTGTAGGAGTAGTAGCAGATGATTGGTGGGTGGGTGGGTGGTCGAGACTGAAAAAGATGTAAGTTGGAAAATGTGATAGTGGACATTGACACTCACGTTCTCGCATAGATCTGTGTATGGCCGTCCTCCGTGAGTAGTGGACTGCAGTGAGGGAGAGCAGTTAAGAGGTAGGGACAATGTAGCAGGTAACTGTAAGGAGATCTTCGAGTCAAGTATGAAGGAAACAAAAGAAGAACGTACGTCCAAGGGATTACGAATGTTAGCATTCCAGAGAGGAACTGTGTCCATGCAAGAAGAGGAAGGAAGGAGTTTGCGAAGGTAGGTCGCTACGAGTGTATTATAGGTGATTGTATTAGCGGCTGATGAGCGAAAGATGTGACAGGCGAGATCACTGGCTTACAACGCGGTACAGCAAGAGGTGTTGCACCGGACTGCAATAATGATATCTGACAAAGTGGTTTACATTAGGGATCACGTACGTCGAGTAAGTCAGCGAGGCGAGGAGTTTTAGCTGCACTTGTCTGCAAAATGATGTTAGTGCATAACGGATAGATCTGCGTGCGTGAAATGCATACACTGGACTCTTCTTGTTGTAGCCAAAATGCTACTAAGGATATCGGATGGTGTCGCCTATATAGATATTGCCAGTGGTGCAGGCCGGCATGTAAACCAATTGGCATGAGTCAGGTGAGCAGATGATGTAGCGAGGATGTCGGACATCAAACGAGGCGAGGAGCTGGCGGAACTCGAAGGCCCAGCGCTTGACGGCGTGGTCATGGGCAGGGCTGACGAGGAGAGCACAATCAAATGATAATGCTAGACCTATGACAGTGCACCCTTCAAAGCTTGGCGTTCCGACCTTCTCCAGCATCGAGGCCCATCAGACTCGCAAACTGTCTTCAGGCCGTGATCGGACGTGTGATTGGCGACGTTAAAGCTATGGTGGCAGATCCATTGCTCGCCACTCGGAAGATTAAGAGTGAAAAGTTCATGATCGGTGTCAATCAAAATACTCCGTGATTGTTGCCTTGTAGAGATTTTGTGCGGGTGCTGGATCCAGGCCTCGGGGTTGCATGATAATGATATCTGCGTGACGAAAAACGAAGCGGCGGGCCCAATTCTTGCCAGGGTAAACATCTCAAATACTTGAGCACGCCGGGGGGTTGTTGAATGAGTATGGTGGTCCCACCAGTACCTTTTCTTGAGATTCATTTAGTAATGATTGCCGAGTGCCATGATTGCGTGAAGCACATCTTGAACTGTCTGTAGGGGCACCTGGAAGAAAATTGAGTTACATCAAAATTGCTGAAGGAGTGCTTACCATGTGAGCTATAGCAGCACTCCGGAAACTGCTATCAAGGTCTCATGGATGGATGTAAGTAAGCCTCTTGGGTGGGATCTCTGGGACCTTCCTGCTCCCCACCAACTTGAGTGCGCGCCATCCTACGGACTCATGTTCCCGTTGACGTTCAAACTTCAGACGCGTTGCCACTAACGTGTCTGAGTTTCAAACTCCGACACAGCAGGGGGCCGTAGTGCACTGTGAGTTGGCAATGAGTGTGACTCGGTCGGTTTATGTCCACCCCGATGATGACGCGGCCGTTGTATACTGCATTGTCCCATGTCAAAAGCCATCGGCTCATTTTCAGGAGGAAATGAAGAAAATTGATATAGTCAAATGAAATGACATGAGAATTTAACGCAACGGCCGAAGGTCACTGGTCCCCTTGTATTATGTCATAAGGTCGTTCATAACGAAGAAGCGCATCACGACCATGTTTCTTATTTCTGTTCAGCTTTCTGAGATAAATGCCCATGGAGGACCCTAGACTAATATTCATTCAATGTTGCACAGGGACCTTCAATTTTGAATTCATGTCACGGTGGGCCCGGGATTGACGTGTACCATCCTGGATTTCCTGTACTACATAGTAGGCCGCCGAGGTATACGTGCGAATCGGTGCGATCACACCCTTAAAAAGAGGAGCAGATTGAGCAAATGTATGCCTTCAACTTCATCATGACCTTCTTACCCTTGGCCATCCTATTACTGTTACGCATCCCATTTGTTTCCTCCTCACTGCTGAGCCTCGATGGCACCGGTGTCATGACACTCGACGTTAGTGACCCTTCATCCTGCAACAACATCAGAACCTTGTGGGATATCATCTGGAGTTGCGCTGCGACTCTATTTGCATGCACATGGACTGCAGTTCACCCAAACATCCCGGGTATGGACGAGGGGAAATTCACTATTCTATCTCGTCACCTAGGCATCATGCTGGTGGCGCTGCTCGCCCCAGAACTCATGATCACCTGGACCACGCTACAGTTTCTAAGTGCTCGTGACGCTGAAAAGGCCTTCAATGATGCCTTTGGTGCGCAACTTCACCAGGCCCGCAATGACCAACCAGATATAGGAGAGAGCACAGATACATTGATCAGTGAATTTCAAACGTCAGATGAAAGCAACAGTCTACATCTGAGCACTCCGCATGTTGCAAGCCGTAATTTTAGAGGTTGGTGCCTGCTCAGTATGTCAGTGCGGTGACTGACTTCGTTCAATGGATGTTTCACAGAATGGACTGTAACACATGGTTTTTTCGCGTGGATGGGTGGATTTATGCTCTACGTCAATGACAAGCCGCGAGCCACTCTTACACCCGACGAACTATTAGGCTTTGTTCGTGAGGGCTCTGTGGAGATGCCTGTCATTGTGGAGGCAGACATAGAAAATCGAAGCAAGGGTGATGCATTATCCAAAGGCATCGCCGTTCTTCAGCTGGGATGGTTCGTCCTCCAGCTTGTCGCCCGTTACGTTCAGAATCTTCCCATGACACTGCTTGAAATCGACACCCTGGCTGTAGCTGGCCTGACCTGCATTGCCTATGGCTTTTGGTGGAAGAAGCCTAAGGATGTAGGACGTCCTCGTGCTGTTTATTGGAAAGCAACCGCCTCTCCGCCAGACGAATTAGCCTACGAGTATGTCGCAATATTCTCACTTGAAATCGTTCTAATTCGCCTGTATTCTAGGATTGTAGATGAGAGATTCTACTCCAAAGGTTTTGGTGGCTTTGTGACCGCTGTTGTTCTTACGCCTTTGAATCTTATGGGCATTTGGCTTTCTAATTCCTCTCGTGCTGTCCGTTCACGTCGGGTTCCGTCTGCAGGTGGCTATGATGAGGGCAGTGTCCGCCGTCATCGAATCAATGTACTTCTCATTGGATGCTTAAGTGGGACAGTGTTTGGAGGGATACATTGTCTGGGTTGGAACATTGCGTTTCAGCGGCAAGCAATGTTCCGTGCGGCTTGCGTTGCGATAGTAGCTACACCGGCATTTACTGTTCTGCTGCTGACCTACATCATTTGGGTGGATGGTTCAAACATGGCTATCGTACTTGTTGCTTCATACGCCATCGTTTGCATATATAGCGGTGCACGTGGTATACTACTTGCAGCTATATGGATGAACTTAGAATCACCTCTTCCTGGTGTATACGATACAGTAGCTTGGACCAAGTTTATTCCACATTTGTAGTTTCCTTTTTACTTACATTGTGATTCGTGATCATAATCATAAACTTGCTGCCTCTTGTGATCAAAGATGCAAGCACAGTTCGGGTTAGTTTCAAGGTAAAGCTGGCTGTGCTGCATAATTGTGAAAGAACAACGAATGCGGCTCCAATATACAAACGCAATGTTACTACGTGGATGTCAGGCGAGGGGATAACACAAAAGGTCTGATGTGGTGACTCAATTACCAGATCGAGAAGTAATCTGAAGTCTCTGTTAGATAGAGCGAGGATGTTGACCTGGCGTTTGAGTTCTGTCAGGCCGGGGATGACGCTATTAAAATTAAAGGGTGATCGGTCAGGTTTGTCTCTGCACTTTCCTGAAGGTTCGTACCGTCCAAGTTGTGCCAGATCATGGTCAGTTCTTCACAATTGGATTCGCCCCAGACTTCTACAAGATGAGACCAGCGCGTGTATGACCTGAAATGGGCAAAAAGTGAGAGACATAGATGGTTCCGACTGGTATTTTTGCCAATACCTAGGCGCCGTTGACACAGACAGGCTGTTAGTTCCGTCGGCAAGTTTCGTACGATAGCCTTGGCTGGCCTTCTGGTCGAGTCATGCCTTGAAAGCAGCCAGGACAAAGGGCGAAATACCCTAAGCCAACCCTAAATTACTTATCTGTCTCAGTTCAATTTTCTATGCATGACCTCCCCGAGACCGCGGCGATCATGTTCAGAGGAATAATCCAAGTCCAAGGTCCCACCAACCTGCAGGTGAGTTCAGAGGATTTGCGAGATGAACCATTACATGGAAAGCTACATTGTGAAAATTCGTGGCTGTCGTCCCTCGTCCATGTCTTTGTCGTCAATTTCCTCACCAATGCCATCGTCAGCACTGCATGTCAAGCGCATTGGTGAGCACTTGAGCGCTGAATCCTGATCGATTCCATATTGCAACAACCTGCATAAGATGATCAAAAGACGCAGACTTAGAGTACAAGTTCCGTACCAGTGACTTGGTACTCCAACTCTCGCGAAAATACACCCGGCAGTACACATTGAATACGCAACCCAACAGCTGTGAGAAGTTCCGTCAGATAGTTATCATAATTTGTGTCACAGTTGATCATGCGCCCGAAGCCCAGCAAGCCACCGACGAACATGGCTCCATCATCCAGAGTAATAGTCATCGAGCGGGCAGTGGGAGAACCAAAAAGATGCCCAGCATGCCCAACCTCGCAGTATGGCTTATAAGTAGCTCAAGGAGGTGAAGAGGAGGTGTTACGAAGGTGTTACATACCATATTAGACGCATATGACAGATTCTCGCCGCCTTGCTTCATTGAGGCTTGAAGCTTGAGGAATGGTCCCTACTTTGATTGTCAATTTCCTGCATAGGCAAAATTGGTGAGGGGGAGGGAGGACTTCTTGTGTAACGCCACTGGATATATATATTTGCGCACTGTAATTCCATCATAATCACCATGTTTTCTGAACTGACGAGAAGATCATATCAATTATGTCGTTCCTGCAATGAAACGACACCCCAGTACCTCCGAGGCTATAAGACTGAGCCTACTGCGCATTGCGGTTCGTCGCGATATTTCACGTACGTGCTGCATTAGGTGAGCAGTAGGAGAATATAAAAGTGTTTAGCAACGTGCACGAGGCTAAGTGGCAGGAAATCCATGACTCACCGTTTGATTTGCTTGCGGGTAGCAAAGCAAGGGTGGGACGGAAATTAATATGTTCAACCTGTTACACCGAGTCTCCCATAGGCAGATTTTCTCCTGTTTGGCCCATCATGCTGTGTACTTCGGACCTTACTTACCAGTGCCTTCCAACAACCTCAAACCCTCACGGCATTCACGACAAATTAGACCCCAGACTCTACTCAACATGTTCGCTTCAGCTTATCTTTAGGTGTCACTCAGACGCCCGTGAAGAAGAGATTATTTGGAACAAATAGAATTACAAACCCGAAGAACAAAGATTCCAAGTATGTGGATGGAGCGAAGCATATCCCGGCCCGATCGTGGATTTACCCCAAGAGAGAGAGGGGTGAGTTGCAATGGATGGTGGCCAGCCTCGCATATTATCAATTGGTTGAAGAGATACACAGGTCGGGTCCACACGAGGGTAGGTAGGCTACTATGCAAGGCGTACCATGATCTGAGAATAGCTGTGATGGTGCAAGAGAGAGTACTAGTGGTGGGAAAAGAAATGCTCGACAACATATTCGTTGTCGAGCAGCTGAGGCGAACGAGCAGAAAGAAGCACCAACGGCTCTTTCCTCTCGCTCTAGAACGGGGGGAAGAGGAACTTGATCAGGCGAGGAAGAGGTGCAAACCGCACCTGCGTGATTTGGGTGCGGACAAACTACGGACAGACTAGAGTATATAGGCAGCATGTGTAGCTACAGGAGAAGGGGAAATTGAAGGAAGAAGGGGTCAGGCATCTGGGCAAAGGGTTACACGTCATCGATGAACATGGGCTGCAGTTCAAACGCCGATTCTGATCTGGCGTTCGTGCCTAGAGTCCCCAAATAACTTTGTGTTACAGTGTGTTGCATATGAGATTGCAGTGCGTGTTTTTCAAAACTCGGCCTCGCTACCTTTACCGGCACTTGTATACCTTAACTAGGTCAAGGGATGTGACATGTCACTCTAGCCACTGCCGCTTGATGAAACGAAACCTCAGTCAGTTCGTTATGCCAGGGTCATTCACTAGCCAGGAAATGCGCCAGAATATCGTATTCTGGCGGTTTGAACAGCACAGGACAGCTCTTGAAATATCTCAGCTTGCTCAATGCTCAGAGAAGACAGTATACAATATTCTTCGCTTGCACCGAGACTATGGTCAAGTCACCAACCCCTTTGCACGCCGCAGGGGTTGTCCCCGCGTTCTTGACACCGTCGACACCGAATACATCCATGCACTACTCCAGGCAAACCCTGCCATGTACTTGGATGAACTATAAGAACAACTTCTCACTGCTCGGAACAAAGACATTTCTCTCGCTACCCTTTCACGCGCCACTCGAAGGCTGGGAATGACCCACAAAGACATTTCCAAAACGGCTGCGGAGAGGAATGAGCTCTTGCGGGTAACTTGGCAAGCCGCATATGGGGATATACCGGCTGAATACTTTGTCTGGCTGGATGAGTCCAGTGTTGATGACAAGACCAATCAGAGGATGCAGGGATAGGCAGATATCGGGCGCGCGTGTGTTCGCAGATCAACTTTCATTCGAGGGCAGTCCTTCAATGTGTAGTACCAGTATATAGTGTAGTATGAATCCAACCACATCACGAACTAAATTGAGTGATGATGTAGGAACGACTCGGAGCATAGTCAATATCAATGAAAAACAATCTATAGTTAAGTCAATTAATGCGCTGCCTCTTCTCAGCTTTCTTCAAATCGAGACGAGCATTCCATGTCTTGCAGTACGTGAGCCGAGAATGCGGCAGATAGGTTAGAACGACTAACAGTATTCATCTAGTCAAAAAACAACAGGTCAAAGTCGTTCGTAAGTAGCGAAAGTGCAAAGACTCACATGTGGTGTGTTGGACCGCAGGTCGATGCTGATGGTGGTCAAAGCACTGAGTCACTCACACAGACGCACGGCGTATTACAAGATGTGACATCTAATTATGGTATACAAGTGCCGGTAAAGGTAGCGAGGCCGAGTTTTGAAAAACACGCACTGCAATCTCATATGCAACACACTGTACATAATTCTACTACGTCAAATGTTGCAGTGAACATTCGTCTGCCTCCGATAACCCGGTTCGAACATGCCATTTGATTTTTCAACAGCGACTTATTAGTCTGTCATAAGACTACCTTTCCGGACGGACACGTGAGTTTCAAGGGTCGACCTCGGAGTTGTGCCAAGCACCAGCTGACACAAGCGCTCAAGGTGATTTGCCAATGGTCTGGCAGGGAAACGAACGCCATCTTGGTTGAAAGCCTATCACACTGGTTGAGCTGATCGATACTCTCGCTTTCCACATATCACTGTGCCTAGAATGCTCTAGGCTAGCATTCAACGTGTATCATCGCAGATTCCCCGCACCGGTGGTGTATGCTGGCTTCGAGGCATGAGCACTTAGTGGAGCTTAATCCTCACACACTACGTGCGACGGCACCCTTAAAGAGAGGAGCAGATTGAGCAGTATGCCCTCGACTTTATCATGACCCTCTCACCCTTGGCTATCCCGTTACTGTTACTCATCCCGTTTGTTTGCTCCTCATTACCGGGCCTCAATGGCACCAGTGTCACTACACTCGACGTCAGCAACTCTTCATCCTGCAGTCATACTAGAACCTTGTGGGACATCATCTGGAGTTGCGCTGCGACTCTATTCGCATGCACATGGACTGCAATTCACCCAAACGTCCCAGGCATGGACGAGGGGAAATTCACTATTTTCTCTCGTCGCCTGGGCATTATGATGATGGCGCTGATCGCCCCGGAACTCATGATCATGTGGGCCACTATGCAACTTCTAAGTGCTCGTGACACTGCAAAGGACTTCAATGATGCCTTTGGTGCGCAAATTCACCAGGCCCGCAGCGACCATTCAGATACAGGAGAGAGTACAGCTACGTTGCTCGATGAAATTCCAATATCAGATGGAAAGAGCGATCCTCATGTTGCAAGCCATGATTTTAGAGGTCGGTTACCTGCTTGGCTCTTCGGTGTGGTAACTAACTTCGTTCAACAAATGTCTCACAGAGTGGACAGTGACGCATGGGTTTTTCGCGTGGATGGGTGGATTCATGCTCTACTTCAAGGATAAACCGCGAGCCACTCTTACACCCGAGGAGCTTGAACGCTTTGTTCATGAGGGCTCCGTGGAAATTCCCATCATCGCGGAGGCAGACATAGAAGATCGAAGCAAGGGCGACGTATTATCCAAAAGCATCGCCATCCTTCAGCTGGCGTGGTTCGTCCTCCAGTTTGTCACTCGTTGCGTCCAGAACCTTCCGATAACACTGCTTGAAGTCGACACTCTGGCTGTAGCTACTCTGACCTGTATTACCTATAGCTTGTGGTGGAAGAAGCCTAAGGATGTAAGACGTCCTTATACTGTTCATTGGAAAGCAACCTATCCACCAAGCAAATTAGCCTACGAGTATGTCATCAATATTCTTGTTTTGAATTGTTCTTACTCGCCTGCATTCTAGCAATGTCACTGCACATTTATCCTGTAAAGTCTGGCGTGATTATGTTTTCTTGCCATTTATCCCTGGGGGAGTCTTATGGGTGTTGGCGTGTTCGTTTCTCCTCGTGCTGTCCAAGAACGTCGGGTTCCGTCTCTAGGTGGCTATGACGATCGTCGTCGTATGATTATACCTCTCATTGGATGTTTTACTGTGCCATTGTTTGGAGTGATACATTGTCTGGGCTGGAATGTTTTGCTTCGGGGCACGCAACAGATACTATGGCGTGCGGCTTTACTTACCATGGTGTCTACATCAGTATTCAGTCTGCCATTTGCCTATGCCGCATGGCTGAACCATGACGCGTTCGTCCGGAAGAGCAGTTGGCACGTTGTTATGATTGCCGCCTGGCTCATATATTGCTACACGCGTTGCGCTTATTGTAATCACGATACTGAGCTTACAATCACTCCCTCCTGGTGTGTATGATACAATAGCTTGGACCAAGTTTATTCCACATCTATAGTTTGCTTGTACTTACGTCGCGATCATGATTATGAGTTTGCTGCTTCTTGCTTAGACTGGAATCACTAATTACAGATGCGAGCACAGCTCGGGTAAGTCTCAAGGCAAAGTCATGCTGCATATTGTGAAAGAACGAATGACGAACGCGGTTCCAATATATGAATGCGACCACATCGTTACCGTATAGATAAGCCGCATCCAATCGAGGAGGGGTTGTAGGCATCATATGTACATTTTACAAAGTCTCGCGCCACAGCTGCAGTAGCATGGCCATGAGGTGAGGTTTAAGTTGCTGGAATCACTATTCTGAGATGCGAGCATGGTTCGGGCTAGCTTGAAGGCTATGCTGCATGATTTGTGAAGGAACAACCAACAGGGTTCCAATATCTGAGCGCGACCATAACACCGTCTAGACAAATTGCAGTGCATACAATCGAGGAGGAGATGTGAGTATCTTATGCACATTTTGTGCGAAGTCTATTAGCGCGCCGCAACTACAGTGGTGTGAAAGGGAGGTGAGCTTTACAGGCGTCAAAGATACTGCAGCGGAAAATGCAATTAAAAGCTGGTCTCCCAGAACCTGTGTTGATGGAGCTCGATGTTCATCCGGCAACGCGCAACATGTTGATCCAGCGTGATCATGCAGGGACGCGATTGAGCTAGTTGTTAGAAGTTATCTAGATCGTGAAAGTCACTCGATTCATTGAATTGGGACAGTCTCAACCAATCGAAGAAAGATTAACATTCCTTCGTATTCGAATTCAGGAGTCGGAGATCATTTCTTGAAACTAACTCACCCCAAACGAACGTGCCAGGAGATCATATGTCAGCGCATGACATTATAAATATTGCGGCTGTTTGCATTTGGTCCATGAAGAATAGAGTGATGTGATACAATTGGAGAGTAATTATATGTCAAGGACCTACCAGGATGATGCGAGTCGTGAGCTTCGACCTGGTCGAACTTCACCTATCAGCTTCGCCAGCTCTTGAAAATTTCCGAGGACAAAGTCCACCTCACTGCGGTCCTTGCTACGCATACTCCCCCTTACTTCACGGGAATCTTCAACAGGGCGAGGCGCATATATGGTCTCGAAACCAATGCTAGCGACAGCGAGACAGGCGTAGGGGTGAAGGAGATGTGCAACCAGCAGGATCCGAACATTCGGACGAAAAAATACCAGTCCAAGGAATGCCTTGGTTCTTTTCCTCGTACAATTTGTTAGGGAAAGGCCTAATGCGTACTGCCAGTAAGCAGACTCGATTACTAGATCGAGGAGTAACCCAAAGTTTTCGAGCGAGAATGTTGACGTGGCGTCTGAGTTCTATTAGGCCGGGGATAGTGTCCTGGTACGCTCTTAAAATCAAGGGGTGAGTAGAGGTGAGTAGTCAAGTTTGCCTCTGAACGTTCTTAAGTTTCGTACCGTCCAACTTGAAGTTGTGCCAAACCAGTCAGTTCTTCACTCTCGGAATCGCCCCAGATGTCTATAAGATGAGACAGGCGTGGGGTGGTGAGCATATCGTCCAGGATCTGCAAGATGAGTGTAAGTTACCTGTCGACGCCCGATGCCTGCGTTAAAAGGACCCTCCCTGTCCTGCGCTACTCTTTTGCTGCATAAACGTGAATGGTATGGTCTACTAGCCAGGATTGAAAAGCAATAAACTTTGAACATGAGCATAATATCCGGCTCTCCATTCCGTAAAATGACTGCGTCTTGTGAGCCTGATGGATGTGATCAGTGTGAGAGCGTTTTTACGGGGATGTAGGATCTGCCACTTAGCTTCGAGAAGCAACCCCTTGTTAAGACGGGTAACTTGGCGAGTGACTGTGCTGTGCTAGCTGAGGACGGTACAGAACACGTCTAACATGTAAGCGTCTGTTTCGCGGAGGTCGTGGTATTCTGTGCTTGTCATAGTCGCTCGTGTGCTTCAAGGGACGGCAGACTCGGAAGAGGGAGTTCGTAGAACGGTATCCGCTGGTGCGACTCATACGAGTGTCCGTTTACATCACCATTGCAAATGAGTAAGAGAACAAGGAGGCTACCCATCAAATTAGCACATCTTGAAGTTTTGGATGCAACACGAAATTATGGTGTACCCATATGTGCGATCGGTCCATCATTATCGAAAGGCACCTGGATTATGCTGGTAGCACTCCTGGACTAGTCATAGTGCAGAATATATCGCCATCATAAGCTAAGATTGGACGATGGAGTACTAAGGAAAACACGGAATCGTTTCATCGCCGGGAATTGCCGATGGCATTTGATTCGCATTCACATCACGATCGTGTCGTTCAGTTTTCTGCTCCAGATGAATGCTTCATTGCCGTCCATGGAGGACCCTAGCCTAGCACTCATTCAACGTTGCGCAGCCTTTCCGCGTGGGATAAACGTGTACCATCATGAATTCCCTGTACTAGCAGTGGTGGCTATGGTGGCCTCGAGGCATACGCGCGACCGCACTCTTAAGCTAGGGGCAGATTGAGCAGACGTATGCTCTCAACTTCATCATGACCTTCTTACCATTGGCTATCCCATTACTGTTGCACATCCATTTGTTTTTCTCACTCACTGCCAAGCCTCAATGGCACCTGTGTCACTACACTCGATATCAGCGACTCTTCATCCTGCAGTAACACCAGAACCTTATGGGAATCATCTGGAGTTTGCAACTGCTACTCTATTTTCATGCACATGGACTGCATTCACCCAAACGTCCCGGGTATGGCCGAAGGGAAAATTCACTGTTTTATCTCGTCGCCTAGGCATCATGATGATTGCGCTGATCGCCCAGAAGTCATGATACCTGGGCCACAATACAGTTTATAAGTGCTCGTGGTGCTGCAAAGGCCTTCAATGATACCTTTGGTGCGCAACACAACCAGGCCCGCAGCGACCATCCAGATATAGGAGACAGCACAGCGACGTTGCTTAGTGAATTTCCATCATCAGATAGAAGGAACAGTTCACATCCGAGTGCTCCGCAGGTTGCAGGTTGCGAT
>NW_024540650.1:0-26464 GCF_016647625.1 Suillus subalutaceus | reverse complement strand
GTCAAGTCGGCTGGTTGTGACTATGGGTTATTGGAGGATTAATGTCTTAGCGCAGGCGCGTCTTCGTCATTGTATTGATTTTGTAACGCTTCTTGAGTCTTGACACGACTGGCCAAGTACTCTTATGAACGACTGTACGCGGGTCAGATCACATACAAATAATATCTCGATCGGGCGCTGCTTCCCATGTCGGTTTGTTGGCGAAGCTTGCACGACTCACGCACCGCCGAAATATTTTCTTTGCCTGCATCGGCGAGTTGAGGTAAATCACTCCGTTCACTTGTGATTGAGTGGGAGTCAGAGACAGTGTGCGCAGACAGTAACGGAAGGGTGCACTTACCGTTTGGATGTTCGCGAGGAGGCCGGTGGTGTGGCCAGAGCGATGATAGAGTGAGTTGGGTGAGAGTCAGCGTGCATCAGCTGAGGATCATAATAGTTAGAGCCGCATCGGCGACAGAGCAGCGAGTTGGGACTTACTTGGTATGCTACAAGTACTGCAGCTGGGAAACGAAGAAAGGTGATGAGGTACTTAGCACTGGTGATACCAGTGCTGATAAGCCAAAATTTGCCATCAGTCGACAAAATTGGAAGGCGTTGAAGGCCACTAGCAAAGCCGGTGATGTTTAACTGGCACCCCGCAGGTGTAAGTGTGGTGTTGGTAATCACCTGTCAGTCACCCGTCACTGTCTCATTACCTATTTAGTAGGTGAAACGGACATTTCACCTGTGGAAGGGGTGACAATAACCTCCTTCCGGTTTCAGCCCTATGATCGTCTCATAATCTCAAAACTCTGTCACTCAGTCACCTTTATAACACGACGTTCGCTCAAGCTACTCCAAATGCAATGCTACATATACATACAATAGACGATGAATTAACTACACACTTGATGTCCTACTCAACGAAGTATCTCTGGCATCTCAGCAAATCAATTTACTGGAATGAAACCATCATAATCAAGAGCTACAAGGATCGAATTGATTACTGCGAGGAATGGAAAAAGGTTGGAGACTCACTCTTTGTAGCAGTGTTGCCAGCGTGTCCCATGTGCCATGCGACTCAAATCAAACTCAACGTGCCCTCTGGGAATGATTAACGCGGTCCGAGGATTATAGGAAAATGCCTCTCGTGAAGCGGGTGGTACCCAGAATAAGAGCCGCCGATTAGGTCCCATCACCCATCCATCTTCTCCCAGAAAAGCAAACGTCGACCTGCGGTCATCATGGGGGGTGCCTGCGAGTAGCTCAGCAGTGTCGCGCAGTGCATGAGTCGAGTTTGATGAGAAGGAAATGAAGTCATCGTTCGCAGTGTTGGAGGTG
Organism: Suillus subalutaceus; assembly: GCF_016647625.1. Lineage (NCBI taxonomy): Eukaryota > Fungi > Basidiomycota > Agaricomycetes > Boletales > Suillaceae > Suillus > Suillus subalutaceus. The sequence continues at coordinate 25,144 of NW_024540650.1, read as the reverse complement.
GGGGTGGCCGCTGTTGGATGTGAAATGCAACTGCCATGGGGGGAGGATGCTGAACAGTCTTCTTCGGCGTGGTCCTGCAATGACTTCCCAATTACTGCATACCAGACCCGGACAGTATCATCATCTGAACAAGAAATAATGCGAGTCCCATCCCGCGAGAAAGAGACTGACGTGACCGATTGAGTGTGCCCCAGTAAGGGCTGACCAATTGGTTGCCCCGTTGCTGCGTCCCACAGCCGGACAGTCATATCGTCCGAACCAGAAACGATGCGAGTCCCATCCAGCGAGAATGAGACTGACCTAACCCAACTACTGTGCCCCCGTAAGGGCTTACCAACCGGCTGTCCCGTTCCTGCATCCCACAACCGGACAGTCTCATCGTCCGAACAAGAAACGATGCGAGTCCCATCCGGAGAGAAGAGACCGACCAAACCCAATTAGTGTGCCCTAGCAAGGGCTCACCGACTGGTTGCCCTGTTCCAGCATCCCACAGCCGGACTGTCTCATCCGCAGAACCAGTTACGATGCGAGTTCCGTTCGGTGAGAAAGAGACTGATTTGACCCAATCAGTGTGCGCCTCCAAGGGCTCTCCAACTGGCTGCCCCGTTCCTACATCCCACAGCCTGACAGTCTTATCGTGCGAACCCGAGACGATGCGAGTCCCATCCGGCGAGAACGAGACTGAGCTAACCTGACCAGTGTGCCCGCGGAAAGGCTCACCCACTAACTGCCCCGTTCCTACATCCCACAGCCGGACAGTCTGATCCGCAGAACCAGTTGCGATGCGAGTCCCATCTGGAGAGAACGAGACTGAGAGAACATCCTCAGTGTGCCCCAAAAAGGGCTCACCAACAGGCTGCCCCGTCGCTGCATCCAACAGCCACACAGTCTTATCTGCCGAACCTGTCATGATGCGAGTTTCATCCGGCGATAGCGAGACTGACGTAATCGAACTAGTACACCTTGGCAAGGGCTCACTAATTGGCTGCCCTGCAGCTGCATCCCATAGTCGGACAGTGTTATCCATAGAACCTGTCGCGATGCGAGTCCCATCCGGAGAGAACGAGACTGAGAAGACATAACCAGTGTGCCCCAGCAAGGGCTCACCGACTAGCTGCCCTGTTGCTGCATCCCACAGTCGGACAACCTGATCGTCCGAACCTGTCACGATGCGACTTCCGTCTGGCGAGAACGAAACTGACCAAACCCAACCATTGTGCCCCTCCAAGGGCTCACAGACAGGCTTCCCCGTCGCCACATCCCACAGCCGGACAGTCCTATCGTCGGAACCAGATACGATGCGAGTCCCATCCGGAGAGAACGAAACTGACCTAACCCAATCAGTGTGCCCCAGCAAGGGCTCACCGGCTGACTGCCCCGTTGCTGTTTCCCACAGCCGAACAGTCTTATCTGCTGAACCTGTCACGATGCGAGTTTCGTCCGGGCGAGAACGACACTGAATTGACCTGATCAGTGTGTCCCAGTAAGGGTTCACCAACTGGCTGCCGCGTTGCTGCTGCATCCCACAACCGGATAGTGCTATCCGCCGAACCTGTCACGATGCGAGTTCCGTTCGGCGAGAAAGCGACTGAGTGAACCGATCCAGTATGCCCCAATAAGGGTTCACCAACGGGCTGCCACGTTACTACATTCCACAACCGGACAGTGTTATCGGCCGAGCCAGACACGATGCGTGTCCCGTCCAGTGAAAATGAAACTGAGGTTACCGAGTCAGTGTGCCCCAGCAAGGGCTCACCGATAGCTTGTCCCGTCGCTGCATCCCACAGCCGCACAGTACAATCATCCGATCCAGTCGCAATGCGAGTCCCATCCGGCGAGAATGACACTGAGTTAACTCTATCGGTGTGCCCGCTGATCACAGTCTGAACAGCCGTCCAGTTGATATCACGTCTAGATGCCAGACGAAGAGAGTTGGGAAACCGTGCAGAAACGTTCTGGATAGTGCAGAGTTGCGGGGCGAGAATGGCAGTGCTGATAAATAGAGATGCGGCGTGCTGTGCAAGATGAGGCCACCGAAGACTTGGATAAATCTCTGCACGTCCACTACAGCGGACGAGGCATCTTCGTATCCGGCGTGACCCTGCAATTGCGCGTGCGTGAGCATGTTATCTGACACTTAATAACCATGTGCTCACCTTCAACCACTTGACAATAAGCGGAAGGGCGGGGACTGCGCCGCTGAGCGCATTGATAAGGCCAAGTACCTCGAGCCAGAAGAACAATCGTTCATGGTCGAAGAATGATTTCACTTCTTTGGCGAGTTCCGGATCGAAGTGAGTTGTCTGTACGTGGACAGGCCAAAATCGGCAGACATAGGACAGGTGTGGGGAGATGCATTTTTCAACTCGATCTCGCAGCCCGGGATCTTCGGAATTAGGGAGATAGGATGATTTTAAATCGCAGATGTTGAAGGAAAGTCCGTGTTGCATCACTCCAAGTGATGCAAATGCAAGGTTGCGTTGGACCCTCGACACGTCGATAAAAAATTCTCCACTGCATTCTGGGTCCATCAGAAACTCGCGGAAGGATGCGTGAAGCGGACGGATTGGGGAATGTTGCGTGGCGGTGCCGCTGAGGAGCGAGCCCATGCTTTTAACCACAACCTCCACCTCGCCACGTTCACTTGCGTCTGGAAAATGGTGTCGCATTGCATTCAGCGAAGCTAAAGGGAGAGGTTCTGTGGTGCCAAGTATTTGTTCCATCACAGAACGAAATCTGGCGAGTGCCTTCGTATGCAAGGATTGTTGGTTCCTGACATTTGTAGATGTGTCCGCACCAAGGATTTCTGTCAGCATGAGACGATACATGTCATACAATAAGTCGTGCCGCTCGCTTGGATCGCGGTTCACGATAGCATTGAACCGTTCGATTGGGTATAGCCCAGCAGACATTTGATTGATGTATCCGCAGGCAAGACGCGCCCACTCGAAAGGCCATCAGCTTTGTTAGCCAAGCGTGCAATCTCATTGCTCCCAATGTCCGATAACTCTTCTAGCTCCTTCGATATGTACGTGCGAATGTCACGCTCCGCGAATTCTGTTGGAAAATCATCGATGGGCATGTGCCGAATATGCCGAGCACTACCAAGCTCTTTATCGATGTCGTGAAGCGGGCGGGAGGTCACGATAATCCGGAAGTTGGCTGGGAGTTCGGTGATTTTAGGAACGGCCAGTTTCCCAGCAAGAACGCGGAGAAGATGCCGCCGTGTTTCGACTCCACCACTCTCATCCAGTGCGTCGATTACGACTACGACGGGCTCTACAGTTGACGCTGAAGATTTTCCCAGTGGTTCCATCAGAAGCTTCTGCCACTGTTGGACAATATCCACGGTGTTCTTGAGCGCACTATCATTCTGAACCGCTTGTGCCAATACTCGTCTCATCTCCGGATCACGGTCAGCCAGGTCGCGCGCTATGGTAAAAAAAACCTTTTCCTGACGACGGTCTGCTTCTCGATGTCGGTCGAAGCAATAACATGAACCAAGCCCTCCCGCGTCGTGGAACCAGCTAGCAATCGTGTGGGCGATGGCTGATTTGCCTTTGCCTGCAGGGCCAGATAGCCAAAGCACGCGTGGAACGTCGTCTCCAGTGCTGTTAACCCAATCTGTGATCTGGGAGAGGATTTCCATGCGCGTCCCGGGTAGGCACTGTTTTCTAGTGTCTAGTCCCGCGCCCGCTGCATAAGGCATACCGCTGAGGTCGAGTTGTTCGCCTGAAGAGGAATGAATAGATGTCAAGTCAGAAGCACGTACAACCTTCACCTGTACAGTGGACGTAGATAGCTACGTCCCGAGCAACTTGGTCCCTGAAGTTTTGCATAAGCGCATCCAACACATCACTGTACCGTTGTATTTCATTATTTGTTTCAGTGAGAATGTCTTTCCCGAGTCTCTTCCCTGTTATAAACGGTAAAAGATTGAGTGTCTGGAAAGTGCAACAGCTTGAAGACTCACAGAAGCCCTTGGTTTCTGCATAATCTCTGATGAAGCGGGCGCATCCAAGGGTCTGTTGAGAGATCTGTCCAAGGATGCTGCGCATCGATGAAATCTGACCAAGTGTCTCATCCTGTATCATGAAGCCGTAAACTTGATTCAACTTGTCGACAAGACGGTATACTGCTTGGTCCCGGTCCGATTGGGCAATGACCATCTACACCGATGGCTGCTCAGCGGGAGATAGAACCGAGTGAGAGAAGAAGCATACTTTTGATGCACAAGACAGCACGCCCAGTGCAATCTTCGCATATGGATGTACCTACGGAACAGGATTAGTTCGACTCCAACTGAAAGGAATGGCTCGTACATCCGCGAGGGTCCCAATAACGCTGTTGAATATCCTAAGGGGTTGAAGATATGTATCCTGAAAATCATATGCATCGTCGAGATCTGCCGATGCATTTTGGGCGGTAGATGCTCCAGATGTCACATGTCCCGAAAGTGGCTCCATGAGTTTCACAGCCTCTTTGGCGGTCTGAAGTGCCGATTGGGGATTGGCGCCTTGTTCTGCACTAGAGGAAGCATCCTGAACCTGCGCGACCACCAGAATTTAAAGAGAGAAAGCAGAAACTAAAAGGTGAGCTACCTTGATATTCGAAATCAGTGAGGCACCTTCACAATCAACATTCGGAAGAACAGAGTCACGGCCGCGGGAATCCTTCGAGTGCTTTTGTACGATGACATGAGCCTTGCTACAGGAAACTCAGGATCCTTATCGACTCACAGAAATCTTTTTAGTCGCATTCTTAACCTTCCCTAGAAACCGACGAATTTTGCCATGGCGTCTGCCCTGCATGAAGGATAGCATCAAAGTTAATGTTAATGTTTCGAGTGAAATGAGTAGTGGTCCTCATCAGCAACATACCGAACTTTTACTAGCGGTTGCTTCACTGGATGCGCGGATTTCGGGAGGAGGATTTTGTCTTGAGTTCCTTGATTGATTGTGTTCACTCATTGTTTGAGATAGTTGATGTTGAGGATCAGTCTGAGAGAGAAGTAGGGTGCGATAAGTAGTTAGGAGGAATTCGGGGGGTGGCTTCGTTTAAGTATAGTAGTAACAGGTCGTACCCTTGGACCGAAACCTTGGGGTTGCAATAGTGCTGTGTATCAAGTTAACGTTACCGCCGAGGCAGCAATTCGACACAGCTCGGCACTTACGAATTGTGCCTCGTTTGACTCATGAATTGGTAATCTTCAAAAGCTTCTTCCCGTCGGATGAGTCCATGCCAGCATCTCAACGTAAGAGTCTTTGTCTCCGCCCGTCGCAAGTTTTTGACGAGCCAGGCGAGTAACATCAGTGCATACATCAATCCATCAAGGACAGTTTTACCGCCGTTGACATCTCAAACTCTTACTGATCTGGTACTGGCTACTCTTTCCGAGTCACCATCTGCACTCCAGCACAATTCCCACACAACTCTGGTGTGTCCTGTCCATTTGTCGATGACCTTCTCCCGTCTCGCCGTCCCACAATTTTCACTTTTCCGTCATTGCTTCCGCTTCCAACTATCTTGCTAATTTGGAGACAATGCCATGGATCGTAATGCTCTGTTGTTCTCATCCCGCTAGTCCTTGCCTATCTGTGCGCCGCTTGCTAGGTCCCATACTTAAGTGAGCCGTCAAATGAACATGTGATGCATCGTCCGGGAGCGTATAAATCTTTCAAACTATATATTTATGCACATGCATTGCTCATGACTCAGGGTTCCCGAGTTACCATTACTTTTTTAATCGACTTTCTTACCTTTGCTGGCCTAGTTGTCTGGACAAAAGTACGGTATATCACAGCTAACGCCGGGCAAATCTATTGACTCAACCTCTCCAGACAGACTCGGAACTGACTGGTAAAATTTTCTTGTAGTAGAATTGCAGGTTCTTGCATGTGGCGATAGTTACTGAGACGAGTCCGCCATCGTATTTTCTCGAACGATACTCCGATGCAGACATTTCAAAGGTCAGCATCCCCACAACCATCTACGTCACCGCATTCTCCATGCGCCACTGGACAGATGTTGCACGGAGGCATTTGGTTGCCTCCAAGTTCTCTTTCATTGGGGCCTCGAGCGCGCTCTGGGGCAAGTATCCATAAATGACCAGTGCTATGGAGCTGAGTTTTGCTCCTGTACATCGGCACCTCACGCTTCACTCTATAGCTAACTACATCTACAGATGAAACCAGCGAGTTTAAGAAGCCTCTTCTTTCCAACGATGTGTACTAAGTTGGCACGCATCATTAGGAAGAAGAGATTCTGCGAGAAACTGGAGGAGATTCCTCTTCCTGCATGTACGTACAATCTTCTGCCCTCGCTTCGCATGTTTTTTATCTGCCCATACAGTACGCCGGTCTCCGGCAAGTTTTGTACGATGCTGCTATAGCAGTGGGCGCTGAGGGTGCGGGCAGGCACGTGTGATGTTGACCACGGGGAACATACTGCTGGCTGACGTGATTGTTGGCGCTGATGACCAGTGCAAAAAGCAATCGTCGGTAAGGATGTTCTTGATGCAGCACTATATTCTACAAGTAAGCATTGTCCTGAACTTCGCTGATACAACTCGTTGCCTAACTGCCTTAGTACTGCTGTCCCGGGAGCACTTATGAGAGCCGATCCTCAGCCGGCACCCTACCTATATCAACGTCGAGACTCCAACCTACAGCATGCAGCTTGACGCTCACCAAAATCACAAACTCATCAAAACGCTGAACGAGAGGAAGACGATGCTACTTTTCTAGGAGGAACAAAGTAAATCGCCCCCGCCAAAACTCAAGTCCAGTATGGCTCGCATGAGAGAACCGCTCAGCATTCTAGTTACGACTGTCAATTCCGCCAGGTTCGTAGCTAGATCCGATCCCGTATTATATCAACCAAGAAACCAATCACGAGGGCAGCGTCCACTGGCAAGCGAACCTTCAAGCAATTCAAAATCTTATGATCGCATTGTAAGTCTCCTTTATTCAGTTGTGTATCACCTAGCTCTGACTCTTACTCCCCATCTCGTCCACCAGCTAACCCATACCTCGCTTGTTTTTGCTGCCAGTCCTGCCTCTAATCCTACACCGCCTGCCACTCTTTGTTTCAGGGCTATTTCCGTTTATATGGACGCGTCCATCCAATGCGAACGCAAATCCTACCACCGCTCAAACCTGCCATGAACGGAGGTATCATAAAAAGGAACATGCGTGCCGAACGAGGAGGATGACGGTGGGCCGGGAGCCCATCTCTCGTCCTCCCACAATTCACTTCCTGCATCTAGGCGTCCCAATGTCCACCCAGCGGCGGAGCTTCATTTTCAGGGAGGTGTTTTTGATATTTGTTATTGCTCAGGTATGACATTGGGGATGGGTCCTGAAGTACGTTGTTTAATTTGAGGACTTGAACGCGGAGTAAAACACACCTGAGCCAATCCCACGCCGTGGACGGGGGCGAGGGCGTCAGCACCAGACTATGAGGTACTCACGTTCGCATGTAATGCACGTCTGTATGTCTCCTAAACTTGATGGGTAAAGAGGGTGCAACACGGTGATTTTGAATGAGAGTACGGTAAGTGATATCTACCTGACTATTCAACTCGGTGCATAGCTAATTCAATTCACTCCTTTCCGAAGACTCGTAGGCCTCCCACACCTCTCCACCAACCTCCCTAGAATATTCCTCAGTCCTATTATCTCTCGAGCACGCGTCCCAGTGCAAAACTGAGATCAAGTCATGCATATTAAACTCGTACCTCCCATGCGCATTTCCGATGGAGAGCGAGGGGACAGACGTCGTGCATTCCACATCACCCTCCCACGGCTCCATCATCCAATACACGTTATGGAAGCACACCACTTACGCCCTGCACGAATGGAAGCATTCTGGAGGTGCGCATCCGGAAATTCGATTCGGATGGTTCAGGTGCTGGGAGTAGAATAAAAGGAATAGAGAGATGGCTGAAGGTGATGGCTGAGATGTTGTTGCTATTGCTGGTCGTTGAAGTGCGGGTGGCGAGAACATTCATCAGGCGGGGTGTAATATTTTTGCTGGAGCTACAACAACAATAGACTATGTCCTGACGCATAAGGGCAATTCGAGAATGGACATATCTTTACATTCCAGTCATGCTCACACATCAAGCGTGTCCAGCTCGACGTAAGATTGCTATGACACCAGTGACCGGTAAACTATCATGCGGTGTAGATTCCAGAAGTTTTGACAACTTGACATCGGCTAATTTACGGAAAAGGTCTGGAAACCTTAAGACATAGAACGCGAATTTACATATGTTCATCAGTAAATCGCTTCGTTCTGTACACTGTGCCAGCCGGCCAGCTTGGTACCTATCAGCTAGCTCGCCACAGTACCAATTCTCTCTGTGCGATTTGTTCAGTCACTCTACAGACACCCCAGAGAATGGCTCTTGTACAATCAAATCATTGGGCCTCGACGCAGAACCAAATCCATAGCCTGATCCATACAACATTTGATACAGTGCCAAACCAGTGAACAACCTCAGCGGGCCATTCAATAAATCCACATTCGCCAAAATACTTGAGCTCAACTCAACTCCCAACATCGTCGACGGATACATTGTCCAGCATTAAGTTCTGGCTGAAGACAAACAAATCAGCTGAATAGCTACAATAACGAGAGTTGAAACCTACGCAGGCGATGCTGTAAAGTGATTTCGAGAATCATCTCGATGAACTTCCTCTTAGAGTTGTCAAAACCTAGCATCGCCTTCCAAGTAGGGGAATTTCCTTGATATGTGGACGGCAGTGCTCACAGCTTCCCTGACAGCAGCTACATGTGAAGACACCATGTATTGCTCTAGCGCAGTATGCAAAGGGTAGCGGGCAGACTCCCGCTGGAGTCGAAGATGGCGTCGATGATCAAAAAGATAGAAAGAGCTCTCGAAAATAATGATAGCAGCTAAGTGATTGATATAAGCAAGTTCATTGCAACGTGGCCTGAAGATTCACCACAACTGAGCTGAAGAAGTTCCTCCAATGGTGTTGCACTGGCAGAGACCTGTCATATTTTTAACATGGAATTGTGCGTACAGCCTGTGACCAATTGAACATACCCCAGAGAGTATTCTAGACCGCATCTCTGTACGTTCAGCACCATAAAGCTGAAATCATGATGGATCACTGAAAATCAACCACCTCTGCTGTTCAATGCACTTACACGCTGTCAATGAGCAACATCTTTGGTCAGCATGATGGCTCGAGGTTCACAGATGATGAAGAAACTCACGGCCTATGAATAGATCAACGCGATGTCATTGGTGAGGCAAAACTCGAGGATTGAACACTCACCGTCTGTTACAGGATGCGCAATTTCAGTGGGTGAGCAGATATCGAGCTCGACAGAGGACAACACACTGACTTCCTGTTGGACGAGTTATATCATCGGCGAGTAAGGCTTGAGCTCGAATTGAGGATGAAGAGACTGACTGACTGTCAACAGATCAGTGATATTGTCAGTCAGCAAGGGCTTGAGCTCGACGATGAATAAACACTCACAAGCTGTCAACAGCGATTGGCAAATTCGTCGGTCAGCCATGGTCGAGCTCAGAGGATCAATACTCTCACTTGCTGGTAAACGGATAGGCGATGTCGTCAGTCACATGGCTCGAGGTCAATGGTGGATAACACCACTCACAACCTATCAATGGACCAACAATGATTTCGGTGAGTATGGCACAAGGTCGACAGAGAGTGAACACACTCACACCCTGACAACAGATCAGTAATTGCTTTAGTGAGTAAGGCGGGTCGACAGAGGATGAACACTCACAACCTGCCAACGGATCAACAAGTTCTTCGTTCAGTATGGCTTAAGGTCAGTGGATGATGAATATACTCACGTCCTGCCGACGGATCAACAATTTCATTCAAGTTGGTCAGGGGGGAGGCTCCAACTCGATGAACGATCCATGCACTAACTCTAATGTTCTGAGTCGGGGAGGGTGGGTCCCCCTAGGGCGGGCGCGCCATCAGGTGCGCACCTATAATCAGGTTAGGTGCGCGCATATAACTCCCATGTGAAGTTCTAGTTGATAGGTGCGCACCTGACAGCGCGCCGCCCTAGGGTGACCCACCCTCCCCGACTCAGAACATTAGAAAATAGTGCTATAATTTAAGTACAAGAATTACTGAAAATCCACTGGACTTTTCCTGGCGTTCAGAAAATTAGAACACGAAAAACGCATTCAGACTGCAGTGGAAAAAAAGGCGGTCAGTGAAGGACATGGGATGAAGTTTGGATGACTCACATCAACAAGAAAAGTGGTGTCTTCGCCACATATGGCATCTGTAAATGTCAGTTCTTCAAGGGGAGCGAGGAGGAGGAAGTGTGTGCGTGGTAATAGAGTAATGAAGGCTTGTACGGATTGTCTTAACAGACACCTTATCCTTCACGACGCACATGTCCCTTTTCAACATCCAACGCCGCGGCTCGCTTTAATCACAAGTTGGTTGAAATACCACGAATGCAGTGGTGAGCTGGCTTTGTGCACTGTCCTCCATGCGAGCTACAGCCAATTCAATGGCATACTGGGTGGTAGTACTTTCGTGTATTACCGAGCGGAGAAATTTGCATACCTACAGTATGAGGTGTAAGTATGTCTACATGGTATTAAGCAACGAGATACCGGCGGCTCGGGCGCTATGGTGTCCACCACGTCATGCCGTGTTGTTCTGCGCTCATGATTTTGTCTCCTTTTTACAGCTCTTTGTTCATTGCCATCATGGCGTGGTTGGACCAGCAATACCATTCGGAGGAATTACCTTCATAATTTTCGGCATGCAGGCCCCATTGTCAGTCAGTGGAGGCAGTAGAGACAGCCACTCTGGCAGCGTCGGCAAAGTCATCAGCGCTATGGAATAGCATTCGCATCTTGACTCTCAACACTGTAATTCACAGCTTTCGTGGACGGGATTGGTTGAAGACTGCTCCGGAAATCGACAGAATCTCGCACTCATAGCAGCGACCACAAACTTCGACGATACTATTAACTTCCTCTTCCCGCCACATGTGCTCGAAGACGCCGAGACGTGGTCTTCAGCGCGCATTCCTCTCCCCTCTCAATATCTATGTCGACGAATTTAACGACAAATTCTAGAGAAATTGGCCTGGCGATTTTCGTAAGTATCCAGACAGACATCATCCACACATTCTATTGACGGGACATAGAATCTTATTTCAGCTTGGACAGCCTGAAAGAAGCCGACCGCACACCATTTAATACACCAGAACACACGCCGACTGTCTCCGCAATGTTGACCCATCCTGGAATATCTCCTCATCTCCTGGATAGGGTTATGAGCCTCCTCAGGGTCCGTTCCACACCCAGCTCCAAGTTTTGGAAGAGAACACTTGGGTGCACCTTGCTTGTCATGGCAAGCAGGACCCTACGCAGCCTCACAATTCTCATTTCGTCATGAAAGATGAACATCTGACGCTGCTCGACATCATGGTTATGAACCCTCCTAGGTTCGCGGCGATCTAAAATGGCAAGGGTTTGGCACGCGCGTGTTAGATGAGTTTGCGCTTATGTTGCCGCAGGCTCTGACTCCACCCGTTACCGAACAAGATTTCACCACAAGGCATAAACACTCCCTCGGTATGTATATATAGTTAGGTTTGATCAGCGCTGTCTGTAGGCACACAGGAGACTGACATTGGAGTACTTCTAACATAGCCCTCATGAATCTCAGAAGTGGGTATATCATAGTGTGCAGAAGATGAAATAAATGACATGCTTGGCAAACCGAAAATGAACCCTTAGATAGGAGCATACAATTACAACCTCGAGAAGCCATAGGATGCTGCGGACTCACTGCATAGCATGAGAATAAGGTGGCTCGACAGAACGACTAAGCTTCTTCCTGCTCATCGTCGTAAACTACTACTGCTGGAGTTCTGTGAATGCAATCAGAATTATGAAACTAGATGTCAGGATGTGAAATTACTGTATTTCCTCTCCCTGGGACACGCAGGTTAAGCTGATAACGTCATCGGGAAACTGATGACTTACCCTGTCTTCACACCTGATCACAGCCTTCAATTCTGTCAACCCCGAAGAGAAGAATGACTTTGATCTCCATCGCATAATACGTGGAACCTTCGGCGGCGCACTTGGGTGTGAGTTTCTCGGCAATTTTTGATGTGTCTGCGCGGACGGTGCATAACGTCGAGAATAACCCTGGTTACTCCGGTAAACATCAGTGTGATTGGCAACAATCTGTGTGACTACTTCGCTCTATATCCATCCCAATCCGGTTTGGGGAGGAGGCCCCTGTACGACATGATGTCGACTTCGACTTGTTACATGCGGCCTGACTATATCGTCGGATAGCGAATGTCTTACTGAACTCTTGCTGCTCAGAGACCTGTGTACCCTGCTGCGCATAAGCAACAGACCTTCCAAAGCATGTCAAAAGAGCTACCTTGGTCAGGATGGATGCAAATGCACGAGGCAGAGCAAGAATTCCCGAGACATTTCGGTAAATTTCTTTTTTGCCTGGCGTGATGCTCCACATCGAATGGTCGAATGGGACGCTGCACTCGGTGCCGTATGTGAACAACGGGACAACACGGGATGAACACAAGATGATCAATGAAATACGACACAGCACCATCTGGCAATAGCTTTATTGCTAAGCAGCGTCTATGAGCACAGCGCGAGGATTCTGTCAGTCGTTGGCGCTCACAGATGGTTGTCCGGTCGACTGAAGCCAATATCAAGCGACTGGAAGTACCGCTTGCATTTGGCGAACAATCCAATCACTCGCAGCAAAGCCTCCGACGAAAAATACAAACTTCATGTGAATATGCCCAGTCAGCGCACTTTCCGATTGAGCGCAAGTAATGTCAACTTACTGTGATCGGAGTACCTGCAGCCCTTCTTTGAGTTTCAAAGCTTCGATGATGCTGCTGATGGAGGGTTCAAAGAGTTTGGCTACGTCTTGTCTTTTTATTAGCAACTTGTTAGATATAAAGGCTGCAAAAGACTAGACGACAAGCTTACCCACTCAATTTAAGTTGACCGCAGCGATACCATGCTGAAGATCTTTGTCGCGGATGGTACCGAACTTGATGTACACCGGGTCTTCCGGGTTGCGGAACCTAAGCTTAGTAGTGCTGTCGAAGATATCTGTGATTTGTTGGATCATATCCGGTGCGGCCGTAACGACTGCCGGATAGTTTTTCTGTTAAGTCAAATGAACAAGGACGCAGCATGGCTAAAACGAACATGCTGGCAAACCTTGAAGAAGACCGCGAGCACGATGAGTCACGAATACAGAACCCTGAAGTCGACCCTAAGGAGTAGAGAGTGAGGCATGGTTCCAACAATCGCATCTCACTTACATTCGGCTGCAGCAATCTCCTCGATCAGCGTCGGGGATAAAGTCATCGAGTAGGCACTAAGATCGATTGTCCCTCCTCCTGCATCGATGACAACAACGCCTTGGCCTGGCGAGCTGTCATCATGTTCGCCATCATCAGATGCAAGCATCGGTGTCTTCGACAGTGCATCTGAGGCCAGGGTATTATCGACACAGTAATGCAAACTCGCTTCTCCTTCGGTCAGAAAATGTACACGTGTCATGCTGTCTTCTGTGCTGGGAATGAGACCGCCAAGGACGGCAGCTAGCCTGATCTGTTTCTGCTGCGGGCCTTCCCAGCCGTTTGGATGTGTAAGGACAAATTCGATGCAGCTCTCGAGTGACCGCCAAAGATTAGATCCGCTCGGATGAGTCTCCTCAATATAGCTGCGTGCACAACGAAAGAGGTATTGCATGAAGTCGCCAAGCACCTCAGTGGCCTTTTTGCCTGGCGGAAGTGGTGGGATGTCGTCGTCATTGATATGGTTGGCGGCCAAAGTCCTGGGCCGAAGGTGCAATTTCCACCTAAATGTTTTGCGTGGTCAGTTAAGTAAATATAATTCCAGTATTTGCGAAACAAACCATTCTAGCTTTATCCATCCTTCTTCCTCGGCCCTTTCGATGATATGCTCCCTGCTGTGCTTCAGCGCCAATAGCACGGATAGTTCCATTTGAATCGTAGTAGAGTATAGAGGGTATCTTTAATTTCCTTCCGCTGTACTCTTGGGCTGGATATCTGATATTCGTAATGATCTGCAATAAGGCAGGTATGTTATATTATGAAAACTGACCTGGTGACAGACTTGATCTTTGGAACTTCTCCAGGCTCAAGTATACAGTAGGAAATTGCACTGTATGTAGTGCCCACGTCGAAGGCAAGGACCAATTTGCGGACTGATCCATGATATGGCTGACGGGGAAGCATTTCTTGCGTAACTGGATGAATATCGCACAAGTTGCTCACACCGTCTTATACCTCATGGCAGAGACCGCATGGATGTTTATCTGTTCACCATCTCACCTACAACGTTTGACGGACATTAATCTAATATAGGGGTAGCAGGGCATACTGTTCGTGTCAGCCTCGAGGTCTGGTGTGAGTGATCTGCAGATCCCAGGGAGTGATTTGGCGTGGCTAATTAACCCTGATATGAGAAGTTCCCGAGTATTCTAGATAGAAATAGTGTCAGACCAAGAAATAAACGGATGGTGGATACCTCGAGGCCACCCCACAAACCTAAGCAGATAGGTGCTTCTAGTCAGTGATGCACAAACTACTTATGCTCCGCTCGGGAAAAGAATGTGGCGTCTTCTGTGTAGAATTCATAGTGCAAAATTCCATGAAATTGATGGGCTTACTGTGGTGATTGATGTCGCAGAATCGTATTCGTTCCAGCAAACCTGCGCCACTGGCAGTAGGAATATGTTCATGTATAAGTAGACAAGCGGCAAATCAAGATCTGACAAAGGACTGCCAAGTCCGAGTCACAAGACCATATCAGTGCTGGTGGTGTTGCCACGAGGTGAAGATTCTAACTTGCAAGTCCCTCAGTAATGACGTAAGTGCCTAGAAGACTCTAATCGATGGAAGTACTACGTACCCGCATGTAGAATGTGGACTAAATGAGAATCTTGCATTTAGTAATTGCCTCGTGTAGCTATGACATATGTCACGGACCCACGGCTCATCAGGAAAAGCCTCCTGGGCAAAAATTGTAATAATTTGCGCTAAACGATGTTATTCTGATAATTCTATCTAATTTCAAGTTTTAGGAATAAAACGGCTAAAAGACGATAATTACAATGGAATTATCGAGACTTATTTGAAAAATACAGTAAGTGTATCTATCTAGATACGAGTTCAACCAAAAAGTGTTACAGTCATCTAGAACTGTATCACTCGACCACTCTCGCAGGACGACGGCACCGAAATTCGGTAGAAGATGGGCACTCCGCACGATCTTCGACAATGGCACAATGCTTGCCACTTTTGCGCCACCAAGCAAGGAATGCGAGACCTTGTAAAGGCCGTGGTGTCGATCGGGAGCCAACAGAAACGGCGAGAACCATTCGATATAGGTACAATGTATGTCAGTAATAGCAACACAATAATGAGATCAGCAGACTCACAAACAGCAACTGGCAGGCAACGACTTCGATCGGCATGGCTCTTGCTCGAAGTGGGATCACACACTCACTTCCTGTAAATGGCGGGCAACGACTTGGATCAACATGGCCCGAGCTCGAACGAGGATTGACACACTCACAAGCTGCGAATGGCGGGCAACGGCGAGCATGCACGTTTGAACAGTGGCAAACGACTTTTGCTTGAACAACAATTGACCACGTCATTTTTCACACGGTCTCACGTGTCACGTTTAAACATCAATTTTTCTTACAAGTTCAACGACTTCGTTCTCAACCTTCCACCATCATGATGCCACACATCATCTCGCATGCCTCCAGGTGTGTCCTTTATTTTGTTCATTGTATTGTACTAATGTGTTTGCCCTGGTGCAGCCTACCCTCACAGTTAACCTTATAGCCTTGCCCCAAAATTATCCTCAGTAAGTCTTCTATTTATTTTTTTCTCGTCTTTCATTCTCTCGCTCACTGCTCTCAGTGTCTCGTCCTCCTTTCGGCGTCTAGTCAGTGTCTCGTCCTCCTCTCTGCGTCTTCTCCTCCTTTCGGCATCTTGTCCTCCTCTCCGCATCTCTCCACCCTGGGCATTGTGCCTTCACCACGCGCCTCCTCGTTTCTGTCGAGCCGCTTTGTCATGCTCATTCATGTAGTACGTGAACGCATCGACGAGCGCATTTAATTCATCATAGTTGTCGAGGATACCAGTGGAATCTGGTGTGGGAATGGCAGTAAGTTTTGCTGGTGTGGATGGTGCCGTTTTGACATGCCGGATACTGACGCTACTCGAAGGGCTTTGAAACTGAAGGGCAATGATCATCTCGCCAGTGAGCATCGAAATGCTCTGTCGCTACTCGACCTGGATGGCATGGCCGACGATTAGGTTCTGATCCATTACTGTATATTCCGCATTCATTAGTGATTGTACCTAAATTCCTCGTACCCTCGTCATCAGCTGTTTCGCGATTACTTAAACACATCTTTTAATCCAATATTAGTCTTTTGTTCTTGTAACATTGCCTGGGACGCGTGATCTGTGAACCAACATTTGTAATAACGGCTTCTGCAATTCACCACAATTATGTCTAGTATCAGCTAAATCTTGATAATTATCCAACACTGAGGAGGGGGTAAAAAAGTCCTTCTAAACTATATAATCTTCCTAATTCTCCTAAGGCTGCTAATTAGAGCTAATTCTTGGATTTTATCAAAGATTATCAAAATTTTGGCCGGGAGGTTTTTCCTGATGCTCTGCTATGTACAACCGAAGTGAACCTGCAATATTCAAATGCTTCCCCACTGCCGCAACTGGCACCTCAGGCAGCAGTTTTCGGAGGCAAAAGGTAGGCTTTCAGGCCGGGTTTCTATGTTATGGGAAACTAGCCTGAAAGGCCCATGATTTTCCAATGTAATTTAGGATCTGTTCTAAAAATAGTATCATACCTCGTTGCCCTCCTGCCAGGCTGCTCGCGTGGTTCACCTCCAGTTCTAAAAATAATATCTTACCTCATTGCCCTCCCGCCAGGCTGCTCGGTGCGTGCCTCACCTCCAGGATGCCTGGATACCTCGCGTTGCCCTTGAGCCCCAGTGAGAAACGGTCCTAGCCGTATCGACGGAAAACGACCGAAATATCACGACAATATTTGCATTGATTTGCGGAGACGGATGAGACTTATATGATATTTTCAGCGACTCGCATCGAGCGAGATATTGCAGAATCGAGCGTGTTTGCGTAGCGTAGATTCTAGTATATTGTAGTAGCTCCAATTGACCTTTTGCATATTCGCACATCAACCCAAATCGACCAAAAACAATTGTATTGTGAAAGAATTACAAATGCAATAAAAGTGTACTCTATATACCACTGGCACCCCCACCCATGCGTCAGGATGACGTAGCCCATCAGCTTCTGGTACATGGGAGTCCTTAACTGAAACAAATCATTGTTAGATGTGCTTGCCAGGCAAGCAGACAGTACTTACAATGACAACTGCCTCGTTCTCGTGTTTCTATGGCAATAGATATCAGTTGAAGTATATTGGGTAGCTTTTAATGGAACTTACCAATCGACTGTCTTGTAACGGTGTATCTGTTGAAGCCGCTGGACGTGTTGATAATCGGGACAATGGTAGTGAGCTAGCGATGATGTAAAACAGTCAGTGAATGAACCTGACAATGTCAGATAACTCACAATGTTTGAAATGTGTGCATATATGCGCCGTAAATAGCACTTACTTGGATGACTACGGTCGATTGGGTGGGATCAGCAGATGGATTGGGCCGTGAAAAGGTCTAGTACTTATCTTGTTAGTGCAGTGGCTAAGCGAGAAAATCATGCATCAGACGGTACCAGGATGGTTGAGGTCAACAGCGAGATTTTGCTGAGAGGAGGACGAGATGATGGAAGGGAAGAAGAAAGCTGAGGTGAACCGAGTATGGATGGAATGTCCCAATATATATCATAAGTGGTCCACTGCATATCGACGTCATCGCATGAAGTGATGGTGCGTGCGCAGCTGATGCGCAAGAATGTTCAAACATTCAAATATTGAGCAAAGTCAAGTCAAAGTTGAAAAAATTTCAGCATGTTCAACCAATGTTCAACGGATCTTTGCTCAATGGATCAACCGCACTTTTAATTTATCGATTTGCGTAGTTATCGCAATATTATTGGTATATAACTAATATTTTCGTTGTTTGCCGTAGATATGGCTAGGACCGTTTTCACTGGGTGTGAGCACCAAGGTCGAAATTCAAGCTCAAGCGGCAATCTGCGGATGAGGTCCTTCCCTGTCCTTGCCACAATGCTAGTACTAGTCACTGCGATCGAGCCGTTAACTGCTGCAAATATGATCGCATTTTTCTCGACTTCGAGCTTCAAAGCTTCAAGGCCACTCAAACTGGCGTGTCCGCGATCGGCATAGCGTTTTTTATAGTCGCTAGGCAGACGGTATAAAAATATGAAGATAATCGTTTCTTCAATTTGTATTTCCCGCAGTTCGGAGGCGCCCAGTCAATACAGCAGCAAATATTGCCTTGAGGCTTGTACTAGTTGTAGGAATGACCTATCTAAACGCTGAGCGCTGAAGCTGGGACCCACCCTTCCTCTAACTACTTATCTCACCCTACCTTCACTCAGTCTGATGCTCAACATCAACTATTTCAAACGATGAGTGAACACAATCAATCAAGGAACTCAAGGCAAATCTACCTCCCGAAAAACCGTACATCCAGTGAACCAAGCGCTGGTGAAAGTCCGGTATGTTGCTGATGAGGACTACTTCTCCTTTCACCTCGAAACATTAACTCTGATATCATCCAGGGCAGATGCCATGGCAAAATTCGTCGGTTTCTAGGGAAGGTTAAGAATGCAACTAAATGGATTTCTGTGAGTCGACAAGGATCCTGAGTTTCCTGGAATAAGGCTCATCTAATTATACAAAAGCACTCGAAGGATTCAAGCAGCCATGACCCTGTTCTCTCGAACATTGATTGTGAAGGTGCTTCATCAATGCCGAATATCAAAGTAGGTCGCCTTTTAGTTTCTGCTCTCTCTCTGAATTCTTGTGGTCGTGCAGGATCTGGATGCTCCCTCTGGTGTGGAACAAGGTGCCGGTCCCCAATTAGCACTTCAGACCGCCAAACAGGCTGTAAAACTCATCAAACCACCTTTGAGACACACAACATCTACAGCGTCTACCGCCCAAAATACACCAGCGGGTCTCGAGGCTGCATATAATTTCCAGGATACATATCTTCAACCCCTCAGGATATTCGACAAGATTACTCTGCACTCGAGTTCAGCGGTGCCTCAGCAGCAACCCTAATCCCTCTCGTCATACAATTCGGAAAGAACGTCGCACCTGATGACTATGGCTCAGTTGTTGCGGCAGTCCACCAAATTCCGGAATGGAATCATTTATATGGTCAAAACTGAAATAGGTTTCAAACTTTTGAAAAACTTCTTTTTCTGGCCTGGTAAATATCATAGAGGGTACTTCCAGGATTGATATGAGCCAAGAATTAAAGAAATCGGCGGTTGGGTTGTGGAGATATGGTCGAAATACTGACTTTTTGACCTATCTACTGTATTTTAATATTATCTCAGTATAGATGTCTTCCATATGGTCCAGGACCATTACCAATCGATTCCTACACTTCATAAACCCTAGGACAGCCATTTTTAGTATCAGCCTCAAGTTAAAATCAAGCACAGCAAGATATATGAGGCAGGAGGGGGGAGGAGGACCTTGCATATCTCAAGAACATGATTTTTCCAGGGGAAAACGGACTACACCATCATGATCCGATGGGTCAGGAGCCCCCATGACACATACTCCTGTAGTACTGGCAAGTCATGGGAAGTCTGTAAAATCGATCTTTTTGGGGGTATCAGGAAAAACTGACATAATCTCTATTCAGACATGCTGGAAATACTCTGGGACCATCTCCAATCGATTTATGTGATTATAAAACACTAGGAACACCCTTTGATATATCGGTATTTACATAATATCAAGATATATGCTACAGGTGTGGGAGGGGGACCTTGCATATCTCAAGAACATGATTTTTTCTGGCAAATCTGGCTTGACCATCATGTTCAGAGGGATAAATAACCCCCAGGAAGAATACTCCTGGAGGACTGGCAAGTCATGGGAGGTCTAGAAAAATAGATCTTTGCGTGGGGGTATCAGACAAGTTGACACATCACAATTCACACAGGCCAAAATGACTCTGAAACCATCTCTAATCAATTAATATGATCATAAAACATTGGGAACACCCTTTTATACATTTATATGGTCATTTCAGAAATAGGTTTCAAACTTGTGAAAAAATTTCTTTTCATGGGCTGGTACATATCATGGAGGGTACTTCTAGGAATGATATGAGCCAACAATTAAAGAAATCGGCGGTTGGGTTGTGGAGATATGGCCAAAATACTGACGTTTTGGCCCCACCACCATATGTCACCAATATTGATCTCCAGGTGGTCCAGGATCATCACCAATCGATTCCTACACCTAGAAAACACTAGGACAGGCCTTTACAGTATCGGTCTTAAGTTAAATTCAAGCACAGCAAAATATAGGAGGTAGGAGGGGGGGGGGAGGACCTTGTATATCTCAAGAACGCGATTTTTTCTGGGAAATCTGGCTCGACCATCGTGTTCAGGTGGATCAAGAACCCCCAGGAAAAATGCTTTTGTAGCACTGGCAAGTCATGGGAAGTCTGTAAAAATCGATCTTTGTGGGGGGTATGAGGCAAAACTGACATATTTCAATTCAAACAGGCTAGAAATAATCTGGGACCATCTCCAATCGATTCCTGTGATCATAAACACTAGGAACATCCTTTGATATATCAGTATTCACATAATATGAAGATATATGAGATAGGAGGGGGAGGGGGACCTTGCATATCTCAAGAACATGATTTTTTCTGGCAAATCTGGCTTGACCATCATGTTCAGAGGGTTCAATAACCCCAGGAAGGATGCTCCTGAAGGACTGACAAGTCATGGGAAGCCTAGAAAAATCGATCTTTGTGGGGGGGGGCATCAGGCAAACTGACACATCACAATTCACATGGGCCCGGATGACTCTGAGACCATCTCCAATCACTTAATATGATACAAAACACTAGGAACATCCTTTGATACATCAGTATCGACATGGAATCCTGCCTCTGGGCACAGTAGGTAGTAGGTAGGGGGAGGGGGTAGCATCACTCTGAAATATGATTTTTTCGGACCAAACCAGTGTTCCCATCAGATTCAGACGGCCAAATAACCCCAGAAACAAGTTCTATTTGAAGCCAAGCAAGTCATATGAAAGCTCAAAAAATCAATCATTGGGTTGAGGCAGCATAACAGGGGTGACATTGCTTACATAAGCAAAAGCGGTCAACTTGACCATAGGTGGGCAACTTTGCAACAACATGACTTTGCCATATCAAATTGTTGCTCCTACTGGTCTATGGCTTCAGAAATAAGCCTGAGATCAAGCTATGCAAGTCATGCAAAGGCTGACAAAATTGACTTTGGGTGAGGGCCTCAGCACAACAGGACTTGATAACTCATGACTTTGGAACATGATTTTTTCGCACCAAACAGATGCTGCTATCAGATTCAGGAGGCTCAATAACTTCTAGAACAAGTCCTATCTTGAGCCAGGCAAGTCATGTGAAGGCTGAAAAATCGATCTTAGAGGGTAAGGCAGCATGACAGGGGTGTTCAAATTTGAAACATGATTTTTACACATGAAATGGGCATGCCCACTCGATTTAGATGGTTCAATAACCTCAGGAACAAGTTCAAGATACAGTCATACATGTCATATGATGGCTGGAAAATCAATCTTAGAGAGGGAGGCAGCATATCAATGTTGGTTATTTGCTTCTAATAAGCCAACTTGCAAAAATTTCAACAAGCATCTTCCAATTACAATATATAGCTTTCGTTTGATTGACGCTGATCATATGCACAAAATGTGCTGTTTCATCGAATATTTCTTATGATAAGATGTGGCTTTATTATTGTGGCCTGATGTGACAATGATTATATAAGCAAAAATGCGGTCAACTTGAACCAAAAAATTCTCTTTCTTGCTTCTCCCTCCCTCACTCATGTATTTTAATTTTCACTTCTGGGATGATTTTCCGTTGATGTCACCCTGCATGAGTCTAATATTATCACCGATATGAACAACAAATTTCGCTTCTTGAAGTGTTTGAGGTAGAATGACCATCATGTTTATGTGCCTTGTGTTTTGCTTTGATATACTATCTATATGTTTCCCGAGACCGCACCCCTGCAGTCGCCTCCGTCCCCGTCCCGCTGCCCTGCCAAGCCTGTTGCCGTCCCTGTTCCCACGCCCCCATATCAGGAAGCGTCCCTGCTTCTCCGTTCTCAGGCAGGGACTCCTCCGTACCATATCAGGAAGGCGTCCCTGCTTCTCCGTTCCCAGGCAGGGACTCCTCCGTCCCATATCAGGAAAGCGTCCCTCCGTCCCTGTTCTCACGCAGGGACTCCTCCGTCCCATATCAGGAAAGCGTCCCTGCTTCTCCGTTCTCAGGCAGGGACTCCTCCGTCCCATATGAGGAAAGCGTCCCTGCTTCTCCGTACTCAGGCGGGGAAGCCCACAAACTCGTTCATCATATCTTCCCCCCCCCCCCCCTCCCTCATCGAGCCCACAAACTTGTCGGTCATATCTTCCCTACCCTTACCATACCACAGCACCAAGCAAAACAAACTTGTTCTTCATATCTTCCCCTTCCACCTCGTTGAGCCCACGAACTCCTTCGTGATATCTTCCCCCCCCCCGCCCTCATTGAACCCCCGAACTCCTTCGTGATATCTTCCCCCCCGCCTCGTTGAGCCCACGAACTCCTTCGTGATATCTTCCCCCCCGCCTCGTTGAACCCACGAACTCCTTCGTGATATCTTCCCCCCCGCCTCATTGAGCCCACGAACTCCTTCGTTATATCTTCCCCCCTGCCTCATTGACCCCACAAACTCATTGGTCATGTCTTCCCCCCGCCCGCCTCATTGAGCCCAACAAACTTGCTCGTCATATCTTCCCCACCATGGCACCAAGCCAAACAAACTCGTTCGTCATATCTTTCCCCTCACGGCACCAAGCCAAACAAACTAGTTCGTCATATCCAAACTACCTCCACCCCCTAAGCATCAGAGTCTCATATTTCACCCTTTTGGTCATCATTCGACGTTCTGATGGTCCCAACTAAGCATGCGCTGCAGAAAATGGCAGATTATGTCGACGATGGATGTGGCAAAAACCTCCAGATCCGTGTGATTTTTGTCAGGTCCGTTGCCGCTGCGATATCAAACGATTGCATTTGCCAGTCGCAATATTCATTCCCATCTCATTTCACACAGATTCTCATGTGACTCGTTCGCTCTATGATCCTCGACCACCCAGCTCACCGACCACTGCTTGCGCTGCGAATCATTGGCCATGGCAACCAGCGGATCATATAGCAGTAGCACTACTGGTGAATCTCAGATGTAGTTACAAGCACTATAAGATGTCCGAGTAATGGTACAGGACAGCTCTCCTCCTCAAGATGTCCGCAAACCTTGCTAGACTCGATGCTGGCCTTGAAAGATGTAGACCAGTGCTTGCAATGCATCAATGCGTAGTGGGTCGGCTTGATTATGTTGAAGCAGGCGATGGCGCAGATACAAGACGGTGATGATGAAGGTAGGCAGGTAGATGACGGCAGGCAGCAATCTACCATGAATCTGAAGGCAGGGAAGGATGATCAACCGCCTGAGCATGCCAGAGTAAGACATCGAGAGTGCATACCTCATGCGGCGAAAAATGACTGAATGGAACCACACTGGAATGAAGGATCTAGTGTGTGAAAGCTTCAAAATTCTCAGCAACTTCGATGCGCACTTACCAGGTTACTTTTGATGGGTGTCAGATGAAGGGGCAGACAAATGGCCCAAATATCCTGCCACAGGGAAAGACTTGATTCTAGTCTTCGTGAATCATCGATTAGCACTCGCCCATTTGAAAACACTGCTGCCTTCAGTAGGCAAATTGCGCCGTTGCAGGAAAGAATCAGCCACTTAATACAGAACCAAAACGAAGAAATGAATTGCTCTCACCTTGTTGCTGAAGGTGCCTGTGCCATGGCTCGAGAGTCGAAGATCCGTAAGAAATTCTTCAGCAGGTGAGAACTCCTGCGAGCATCATCGCCTCACCATTGCGAGGGAAAACTTTGGGTACTCTGGGGCAGATGCTGATTTCGACATCCTCCGAGTTCAGGCTGATGCGCGTCCTAGCAGCCATGTATCATTATTAGTATAGCGGGGCAAATGCGCAAAATGGACGGACGCAGCCCGAGGTCGGAGTCGTATGCAGTCAGCGTTCATCGTTCTATCACAAGAAGGGTCGTGGTTGGGTCAAGCACATCGCACACAGCACTTTGGACTTGGACCAAAAGATCCTGAATTCAACAGTGGGTAGAGGATTTATTTCGCAATGAGAGGATTAGTATGAAATCACGGCGCTGCTGCGACGCGAGTGTTAGGTGCGACGAGTGCGGTGCGAATTGTCCGGATTCGTGCCAGCCAAGACGAGGGCAGGAAAAACAGCCAGTGAGATTTCAAATCATACAGTAACTAACAAGACGTTTTCCACACCCGAGGCCAGCAGTGTGAGACAATCCAAAGTATCTCTAATGGTAGAACCGACCCTGCAACACATCATCCCTAAAGTCAAGGTTGGCTCCCGTCAGACACGCGATCCTCGCTCGACATGAGCAAAAACAGGACTCACCTCATGCACGCATCAAAGGAAAAAATTGGGGTTGACTCTCTCCATGTTGCCGCAAAACCAAAGGAACGCCTCCAAGCAGTTGTTATATTTCCCTTCTTCGGCATCTTCTTCGACTGCCCAAGCTGCGAGCTCCTGTAGAGTCGAGAGCGTCGCTCCTCCGCCGATGTCCCGTATCAGCAGCTCCCTGAACTTCTCTTGTTTCCACATGGCGTAGACCGCCTTGAATACGAAGCCGGCGAAAGGGCACGTCGCGCCTTTCTTGTACACGAAACTGGCATGGCACGCCGGCTGCTCGTTGTTGAAGTT
>NW_024540649.1:0-26551 GCF_016647625.1 Suillus subalutaceus | reverse complement strand
TGACGGAAGCAGTTGAGCGCATCTCATTTCAAGTCGACTAAAGAACAAGACGCAGATTCAGCTGCCCGCTGAGCGCTGAGGACCGAGCCCAATAAATATTGGACTAGCCGGGATGGACAAAGGCCATGATATGACACCCTCTCAAGAACTATTTCCGCATCTTCACTTAGAGGGCGATTGACGAAGTTAACCGGCGCACCATTACGTCCTGTGGCTGCCCTTCATGCTAGCATCAAGTACGTATCAGATAGTTTGTTTATGTCACTAGCTAATTGTTCCACGACTTTCTGTGCTATCCAGCTTTGTGCCAACCAAGATACCGCGGAAGAGGAGACTGCAGATGATGGTCGTTGCCGTGTGGTCGGTGTTGTTAGTGATGTCCTGCTTCGTGTTCCTAATGCTCTGGTACGTGTGGCAATTTCCAATATACCGTTTGCTCGTTAAAACGAACACGCCAAAGCTCCGTACCAGCGCTATGGCCGTTCTTGGTCATGTACCTCATCTGGATTTTCTGCATAGACAAGAGCCCAGCATACGGAAACAGACTCACTCCATGGTTCCGGTCCTTGAAGATCTGGCAGTATTTTGCGGAATATTATCCTGCGTCGTAAGTGTGCTTCTTCGTGTTTTATAGACACGACCGTTTACGTGACTATCTAGGCTTCTAAAGGTGCGGCAGTGATTTGAGCTACTTTGCGCCCGGATATTCAACATTTGCTCAATGCAGGAGTGCGACCTACCCGCTGACCGCCCATACGTGTTCGGGTACCATCCTCATGGTAGTCTCGTTTCCCTTCAGTTCTAAGCATCACTCATTTTGCGATTTAAACAGGCATAATTGGGATGTAAGATACCATCTCTTCTGTACCCTTGCATACTTCTTACCGATCAAACCAGGGGCGCACTCGCCACCTCGCTACCGAAGGCAAGTGTTTCACCTCCCTACAACATCAATGTCTCAAATATATCCTATCAGCCACCGGCTTCTTCCAAAGCTTTTCCTGGCATTAAACCACACTTACTCACCCTCACTAATAACTTTACAATTCCTTTATATCGCGAAGTCATCATGGCTCTTGGGATCAGCAGCGTCTCGCGAGAGTCTTGCTCCAACATTCTCTCCAGCGGCCCAGGTCAGGCAATCACTATCGTAGTCGGAGGCGCTGCTGAGAGTTTGAGCGCAAGACCTGGTACGGCCGATCTAACATTAAAAGCGCAGGTAAGCCTCTATACCGGAACATTACGAACTGGCGCTGACAAATGAACTGTCGATTAGGTTTTATTAAGGTTGCGATCCAGCATGGGTGAGTTGACACAAGGTTTGATAGACAATGTCATCGATACATTTATCAGAGCGGACCTTGTGCCTGTGTTCTCGTTCGGTGAGAATGATGTAAGTGACGCACTCTTTCGTTCCTGTGCATTGTTGACAGCGTTTATTCGTCAGATATATAATCAAATGCCAAACGAGAAGGGCACCACGATATGCTCTGCAGAAGAAATTCCAGAACATGTTTGGGTTCACCCTTCCGCTTTTCCATGGACGTGGTCTGCTGAATTGTGAGCTACAAGCTTACTCGACTGGTGACCCTTTCCTTCATCTATGTTGCAGATAACTTGGGTCTAATGCCGTACCGACGACGGATTGTGTCAGTCAGTGAGTGCTATTTCTAACATGAGAGCTTGTCAGGTGTTCTGACCTCTGAACAGTCGGCCGACCGATCCATGTTCAACGCTGCGAAAAACCGTCGTTGGAGGAGGTCGAAGAGTGCAACGGATGTATATCGAGGAATTGACTAGGTGGGTATTCTATAACCCCATCGTTGTCCGTGTCGAGCTTAGTTGTGGTCAATGCAGGATATGGAACTCTTACAAAGATGAATTGCAAAGACACGCTTGAGGGAGCTCAGTATTGTTGATTAAGTGGACGGATAAAATTGGGTTCTACCGACGTGATGACCCGGCTAGCTACGTCGAACAGTAATTGTATTGTTAGGTAATATAGTCCCATGAACCAGGGTCAGTGCGCTTTACTGCCAAGGCTGTCCGGTTCGAGGCATCGGGGTAGGGATAAGGTTTGAATATACATTGAGGTCCTCATCCTGAGTCTCTAACAACCGTGAATCCTCGGCGGATATATTTCAACGAGTACGTCGACACCCCATCAAATTTCTTCGTCATCAAAATCGATCTCTTCCACAGGGAAGTCACCGACTGTGACTTTTGCAGGGCGTACGAACACTCCGTAGTTCGGGCGACATGTAAAATACTGCACTCCTTTTAAACTAGATACCCAAATGAGCATCGTCAAATAATACGAGGGTTCGAACTCACGAGCCATCATTCTTGCCCATCGGCTCATCATACTCGATACCGACCCAAAGCCCAGCAGCAAACTCAGTATGACCAACAAACCGACTGCACCGCGCTTTTTCAAGCCCGGCTCTGTTGTTTCCACTTCGCAGCGTGATCCGATGGGATGTTTACCGCAGGTTCAGGAGGAGTAGGTTCTGTTGAAGGGGGCGCGAAGCGC
Organism: Suillus subalutaceus; assembly: GCF_016647625.1. Lineage (NCBI taxonomy): Eukaryota > Fungi > Basidiomycota > Agaricomycetes > Boletales > Suillaceae > Suillus > Suillus subalutaceus. Next base: position 24,018 of record NW_024540649.1, on the reverse strand, counting down.
CCTACTTTATGTCTTTGCTTGTAAGCTAGCACGGAGTCTTTGGAATAAAGAGAATCAGAGCTAGTGGTAAAGAATAAGGGATGACTGATTAATCACCGGTTCGTTGTTGCGTATGCGTCGTCGCTGATCTCGAACTTCTCTACCTGCGATACATCGGAGAGCTGACCCGTAAACGACGTCGAAGGGTTCGTATCTGCTACCTACAACAAACGATGCCAACATATGCATAACGACTGCTTTGTCAAAATTCGAATGGAAAATACCTTGATCGTCTGGAAATCCCGAACGCTGTAGTACCCAAGCGGCTTAGCATCATCATCCAGCTGTGCGACGACCTGCGAATCGGCATCGCCATTGTGCAGCGATATATTCTGATTCTGAACGGGGATGCCTGTGATGAGCTCTAGTTTCGCCTGATCATTAGATTGTGTGCACGAATCACGACGATATGGGTTGTCATTTAGTGTCCGTAAGACGTGCATGGTAGATGGACTACGCAACCTTGAGCTGCTCGATGGTAACGTGGAGGTCGAAACGACGCTCGGAACGGGTGTCTGGGGATACGACGAATAATTTGACGATGGATGTCATTTTGGATCGAGGAATTCCTGTAGATAACTCGAGTCAAGCTTAAACTGTTCAAAGAAGGGCCAATCACAAGGCACGTGATTCAGATCGTGACATGAACTTCAGCACGACTCGATTCAAAAACTCGTCAAAAATTCCTGGGTAGTTTTTTACGGAGCCCTATCCCGTTGCAACATCCTGCCAAGTTAGGTCTGAAACTGCCTGGCTGTGCTAGTAGTAAATATACAGATTATCATGAGTGCTGACTATTAGATCCTGTCTTGGTATCTCCGCCTAGAGAGTGACGTAGCCTCATGAGAAGCTGAAGGCATTTTTTGCACAATCGAACTGTCCCCTGGAATCCTCGATTTTCGGCGGTAGGGTGACAACAGCTTTAAAGAGCGTTATACGCGGAACAAGTGTATTACATCGCTCTCGCTCCATTTTTTGACGTAGTAGTTTTCACGAACGAGAGCAGTAGCAAACGTTACGTCCAGTACTATTAATATTCAGGTAATCGCACAGTCAGTTGTGTATTATTATATGCGTACTTTCCGGAAGCCCTCCCTTGACATGGTGTGGAAACGGCTCATTTCGTTCTGGTCGAATTGCTAATTGCATGGTGACAGATCAGATCGCATCGAGTGCAGTTTCAATATATATACATATATATTGCACCCTAATAATCAATCGAGTCCGAACACCAGAGAAAAGTACAATACGGAGAATCCAAGTGATATAAAAATAGAAGGGATGTCTCCAGGTGAAGTCGTACCAATTCAGCATCCCATCTCGACACCATTGTATGGCCCATCGTGGTCAGACTCGTCACCTGTACGACCTATTAGCAACACGAAAAATCAGTATTGCAATCAATACGTACCATCCCAGATCTCGGGGACATCACCAACAATGCACTGAGTGCTCGGGTTGTCTTGCCCTAATGCCAAATATTCAGCACCCCATCATCAAATGATATAATGCATGAACTAACCGGGGCAGGCAGCCCATTCACCGGAGTCCTCAATGTGCACCTCACCTGCGGGGTGCACAAAGCCCAAGAACATACCGGGGCAGATGGGTATTGGGTCCTCTTCATTATTAATGTGCGTGAGATGGAGGTTTGCGTCGACATAATTAGCAAATGCTTGATTCCCAACCTATTTGGAAAGAAATTAGCTGAGCGGCGGCAAGACCTGGGGCGTATCGTACACGAGGAAGGCCATAACCAATGGTGGTGAAAGTCGTTCCCGCAGGAAGCCAGAGGGGAAGATATACAGAATCAAGTAAGGTGATCGCAGCACCTGTGAATATTTTCATAAATGCAACGTCTAATCCAGCACGAGAAATATACCATACCAAGAGAGTGACCAACCATAGTGACGGACGTGGTGCTGTAGGTGGACATGGCGGATTCGACGGCGGCAAGGACATCGGTGGCAGTACTTTGTGAAATCATGAACTCAGTGCTGGTACAGTCAATCATGCAGAATTATGTGCACACCTGGCCTGAGCATCCCCGAAGCCGTTGTGAACTTCAATATCCGAGCTGATACCCGGGAACAATGTCGAATCCAGAGTGGTCAAAAAGAAATCGGCATCGGTGATGAGAGGCATACTGGCGAACGTGCATCAGCACCGAGTCTCTGGGAGCTAGATTAGGTAGCTCACATTTCAGAGGGGTTCGTGCCTTGGTGAGAGACGATCACCGTATCCAAATTTGGGTCATATCCGACGAACCCTGTTGGTTTCGGTCATCGAGATCACATCTCAACACGACATTCAGCTCAACAACACTCACAGTACTGAACCGAGTCACCGTTACCTCCGGAGGCAACCGGTTTGAATTCCGGATTGGCGTCACAGTTAGCTGTTCAAACATCACCCATCAGACTCATCAGAGAGTGACATATTTAAGTAGGCGCGTGTGATCACTCACTGCCACAGTCCCATGCGAGCGTCTGCGTGTTCGTACAGTACCCTGCACTAGCGTAATAGGTGTACGAGGTAAATTGGTCAATCTGTGACGTTGTCAGAGCTGTAATACTCTGTCGCGTGTTGATAGATGGAAATGCCTGAACGGCGGCGGCCACCAGGAGGACAGCGACAATAGATGCCATGGCAGCTTTGGCTCGACTTGAACAGGTTGGCCTGGTGTTGGAATACTAGCACGGCTTCTCTGCTTAAATACATATGGCATGCCGTCCAGAAATAGAGTCCCGTGAGCACCAGGCCCCTGTACCATATGAATGTTTTATCTTGAACGTTGGACGGCATAGTGACTAGGCGATGCGACCACGCGTGTTCAAACGCGTATGACTTCAATGCGGTGAAATCCATGATATTTTGATGGATTGCACCCGGCGATCTACAGAGGTTGTCACAGGTAGCCGATGCCAACGAATTGTTGCTTACCTGGCACTCGCCGTCACGATGATGCATGTAGCTCACCACAGCTTGGCATCTAAAGAGTACAAGGATCGTGGAAAAGTACTGCCTCAGGTGAGTATGCAGATCTGTAGCTCCCTCAAACGAAGCGTAAATCACAAAATAGGAATAGATTGATCCAGAAGCAACGTGTGCACTGAAATAGGACGGTTACGGATATAGCCCCAGTACGTCGAAGAGGTGATCACATAGTGTCCAATCAAAAGGTGCGATGTGGACCGGGTAAATTACAATAAAAACAGCTGCCAGCATGAGAACCAGTAATTACACACGTGCGTGCGTGCATGCGCTAAAGAACCGACGCGCTCGGCACTTATGCCACAGTCAGAATATCCTCTAGTCGCCACTGCCACGTATCACATACCTTTACTTCATAGATATTCCACAATCTTTGTTAATATAAAGTTTCTTCAAGCAAGATACAGCTCCTCAAGAAAGAAGGCCTTCCTTCTTGGTCCTACAGGAAGGTGCTCCTGGGCGCGAATTTTAGAGAATGCAGGTAAAAGCCTTTCTACTTCTTTCCACTTTTCTTCATGCTCCTTCGCAGCAGGTATTGGTCTCCGCCTGCCCCCCAGATGATTAAACGCGTCAACTGATAGTAAACGTGGGAAAACATCCGACAGGAACGCAGCAACTGCGAGCGGGTCACCGACTCTCGAGTCTCCTACGTTTAGACTCGTGACTTTGGAGCTTCGAACCCCGCCCCCAGGCCTCTGGGATGTGATACCTGTTGTTACGGCATTCATCACGAGGCCGATGCTTTCTAGCTGAGGACAGAGTCGCACTAAAGACAGCAGACCATTCAGAGTGACATCACTCTGTTGTCTCCAACCCCAGTGGGTTCCCAGCGCAATACTTTGCATATTGGGCCAACAAATGGCCAGCTGTGTTAAGGTAGTATCGTCCAACGAATATGTACATGCAGTAGCGAGATCCAGTGTTGTGAGTCCACGAAAGCGGGACAAGAGCCGAAGCGTATCAGGGGTGAGCGTGAATTGATCAGGGAATTCTGCGCCAGCGTCAGCGTAGTCTTCAATCTCCAGAATTTCTAGCCTTCTTGGCATGCACCGATCCAAGAGGATTGTTATCCATTCCTGTATACCCACTGCAGTTGTTCCATTTGGTAGATAGCACTTCACTTCGCGGAGATGAGCAGATTTGACTTGCCGCATGAAAGCTGTGGCAAGGTTGATGTTGTACGCGCGAAGCACGAGCCGGCGCAGTGTAGAAAACCCAGGATTCTCGACAAGTGACTTTATGTCATGCAACTTGTGGAGACAGATATCCATACTTGCAAGATGAGTCAGCCGACCAAGTGATTGGATAGTAGCATCCGCAAGGGGCCCGGAGGTCACGTACGCAAGATTTGGCCACTTGTCGAACATGTCGGGGAGGTGAAGAAAGGGCCATTTTGGAAGATGCATGATCCTTAGGGATGGGCAGGCATCGTTAATGGAAGGGATTATGACAGAATAGACTGAATCAGTTATAGACGACATATCAAGGAATTCGAGAGCAGGTGTCAGTATTAGGCGAAAAAATCGGATGGAATCTTTCCGTGAGTCAGTCCACCTGATCTTCCTCAGGTGAGGGAAAACGGTGGAGGAAGGTGGAGGGGATGATAGTGCACGCAAGATATCTGTGCCGATATCATGTGAGGGCGAGTTGAGGACGGGATGTTTGTCTCTTCTTGAAACATAATAACCACAAGTGAGTACAAGGTGCGAGTGCGAAAGGAATATATCCCAGTCTGTAGATGACATCTCTCTTTCGAGGGCCTGCAGGCGCCGATACTCAGATGACGCCCAGTGAGATCAGTGAACTTTGAAGGCTCACCAAAGTCGGGAGATCATCCTGGGATTTTCCTTTACTCTTGATAGTCTTGACACAAGGAATACATCTGATTAAAGGGACTAAAGTTCCCAGGTGCGCCCACAGGACTTTCATGGCAGGCTCCCGAAATGCGCGGCAGGTGCGACAGAGGGCAGCCAAAGTCCTAGCTGCCTCCTCTTCGTCGCGCTCGTTGACCTCTGCGAAGATATTGATCAAGATCTCTGAAACCAATAGACATGGGTGCATTGTAGTTGATGGTACCATCAATGTTGTCGGACGGAATCAGATTTGAGTCAGTACTTTTGTCTTGGTCACGGTATGTCCGAACACTACCGTTTACATAAATGGATTACAGCACTATATGACAACCTCGTGTTGATTAGTCAGCAACCATGTCTTCTGCGAAGCGTACCAGGCTTTTTATTTTTGAGCCGCCACCTGCAGCAGCGGTAAGTCTTTGAGATTCTTCATGTACATCATGTCGACGTCATAGGGAAGTCCATTGAGATCATATCTAATTAGGTCAGGTACGTGGGAACTACAGACAGTTGATCCTTTCCCCCCGAACATATTTTAGTCTACTTTCTCTCGGGCCAAGTCTACTTTCTCGTGTAAACACTTTGCAAGAGCCACATCGAAATTCAAGCAATACAACAAGAGCTGCGTGCATCGCCGGCATGCGCACCGTGTCTTGCTCGGATTCGACAATAAGAATATGATGTTCATCGTCAAGCCACAAGGCCAGGCCCCATATGCGTCTATGTAAAAGGGTGGCAGACGTAAACGTCACTGCTCTGTGAACTGTGTTACTTGCAAGCTATAACAGGTCTAGTGAGGCTCTACTACTTTCAGTCTCTGAAGTACTCGTCCGATCCCAAACCTACTGCTTCTTGCCTCCTCAAGTTGACAAGCAGAGGGTTGCAACATGGAAACCTCCTCCCACCTCTCCCGATACAACATCCGAGTATTGAACGTCTCATATACGTCACACCCGATCTCGTAGCCCGTTATCTCAGCGTTAGGTACAATGTCTGACAAGAACGCTGCAACGGACAATGGGCCCGTGACCTTAGAATCAGCCACTCGGAGGATTTCTAGACCGTTTCTACGGGTCCCTCCTCCAGGTCGTCGATGGTCGATATCCGGTGCCCAGGCGTTCATAGCAAGACCAACTACCGATAACACTGGGCAGCGCCGCAACAACTTTGCAAAACCCTGCAGAGTAATTTTGCTTGGTTGCCGCCAGCCATTCTCGGTCCCCAGTTCAAGTGTACGCAATTTCAGCCACGTGCCGGCCAGCTGCGCAAGCTCCTTGTCGTTGAGGGAAAAGGTGCAAGTTGTGTCGAGACGCAGTGCCTCCAAATGACGCAGGGAGAAGAGCGTGTTCAGGATATCAAACGTGATGATATAGCCAACAGGGAATTTCGGCGGGGATACCTGCAATTCTTTCATCCGGAGATCCCTGAGATTTGGACAGTGACGTGAGATTAGGCAGAAACAGTGATGGAGCTCAGCATCTGTTAAGCCCGTTTCCGTCGAATGAATATAGAGGGAGCGTAGCGATGGTAGCTCTGAGATTTCAAGGATAGGGATGCAGTGGAAAGTGCGAGCCGCGGTGATGTCGAGCCCCTGAAGAGTGGTAAACACTGGTTGGCCGGCCAGTTTCATGAGGGCACCGTAGTCGTTCTTCTCGTCAACTTGAATAGTGAGATGTGTAAGCTTAGAAGATGTTGCGAGATTATAGAGCGTTGCATCGTTGATTAGACCGCAGACAAGGTTCTTTAAGTTGCGCCAGTTTTGGAACACGTCAGGATGTATGTGCCTCATGCTATATTTTGCGGGGAAACATGCGATGCGAAGAGAGTTGGTAGAGGTGATGTGGGGGACAACGGGCGGAAGAAGCATTGGATCCATATCATGCAAAATTAGCCATTCCAGTCTGGGGTTGACCAGGGAGCATAGGAGTGGTAAAGCATCTGCAGAATTATGTGACCACCAAAGCCGTTTGAGATGAGTAAACATTGGGGGTGCGAAGGATGAAGCAGCTAGTGCATGTAGAATGGTCTTGTCGATGACTACTTCTTCTTGGTCATTGACCCTGAGTGAATGAACTCTTTTGGCGTAATATTGCATTCGCTGCCAGTCTGAAAGGCATAACTCTTTGAACGTAGTCTACATATATGTGATTTCAATATACTGTCGCGAACTGTTGTGGGTCGGAACTCACAATCTTGTTTCCGATGGTAACGATTGCAGGGACACAAAACATCAATGGACGAAGACTCTCCAGCGATTTGTAAAGTACGTTAAGAGCAGGTTCATGGAAGAGACGACAAGTTCTACAGAGAGCCGCGAGGGATCCATGATGCCCAGTCGCAAGAACTCGTTTGCAAACAGCATCAAACAGCTCTGCAATCTGAAGACATCTGTGCATTGCGTCGTCTATGTCGTCCGAAGGCTACTGCTAAAAGCTATTGTCAATGACCTTTCATAAATGGGAAGTAGGACTGTATTACCGGTGTTGTGAGGATTGGTTAGACAAGGGCTTGGATGAAGAGCACAGGACACGGGCTTTTAACTTGATTCAATGCGCAGATTTGTACAGCGTTATCGATTAAAGTATCGTTATCGCGCATCGCATGATATCTGGCCAATAAATGTTTTCGAGAAGCTCGCCGATCTATTGCAGCCCTTACATGAAGAACTGTAGTACACAGGAATGAATATCTACAACTCGGACAGGAAAATGCAAGAACAATTGCCAGAAGAGCTCTATGATCCATGATAACAAAAAGCTCACCAATTCGACGCACTGGAGCAATTGGAAATTAGCATCTGAACGTAAAGATATCGATGGGCGCGATACCGATCAGCTGGTCAAAAAATGGTAGGCTACAGAATAAATAAGTACAATGAGTTCAGGCGCAGAGTTTATCACTCGAAGTTCGGACACATACTAGATCATCCGAGTCATAGTGGAGTCATGACCGAGGCCAGCCTGAGTGTGAAGCTTGAAACTGACCCCCGAAAACTGCAGAAAATTCCACAGAAAGGAATGATATGACGCCCCGGAAACAACAACTATTGATCAGCAGAAATCCGTATGATTCGAAGAATCTAATTGACAAAGTGAATATGGACTGGTGCGTAAATGCGATCCGTTCGAAAAGGAAATTTGTTTGTATTTCTTCTTACACTGATTCGGTGCTGGCATTACATAATGCTACAAGTCATGTTCTCTTCGAAACGACTTGGGGCATTGGCACATGCACGCGTTCTACTGCGCTCTAGACGACCGTGTTCTTTACCTCAGATAGCGTCATTGAGCGGCTCATCAATCAAGGTGATTTAAACAGTATGCTACTGATGGTCATCCTCGTGGGAGTCTGAAATTCTACTTGCTGTAGTCCCTTCAAGATGCTTTCCGAGACCCATCTTCGCCATTCCACATCGCTCCAGGACAGGCAGGTCCTGAATCCCCGGACTCTCCTCCCTCACTCCCAGACCCTACTTCATCTCAGTCCAGCCACCCCAACGCAGTTGGCTCGCTGGCAGAGAACGCCAGAGCTAAGCTGATTTCTATGGGTTATGATGAAGGGTCATTATGGGAGCAGAGTATCGTATGGGGGCACCATGATTCATTTCGGTAGGCACCTCATAGACGTCGAAGGACAGGCTCATTATCTTTCTTACTACAGACACGTTAACAATGCACACTACCGTAAGGGTTCCAATTTTCTTTGAACAGGAGCAACGAGGGTCGCTCACGAATCTGCCACTGTCAATATGCAGTACGATTCATCGAATCGGTCGGCATGTTGAAGTTGTTGCCAAAGTCCGTATGTACTGAAGCTTGGCTAGGGTCGCATGGTGTGGCTCATGGCCCTCGGAAAAGTTCTTGGGGGTGAAGAACGCGTCGAGGCAATGCTCGCGGGTCAGGGCGTCTCACTCATACTCAAATCAGCAAACATCAATTTTAGAAGACCGGTAACGTTTCCTGACACAGTGAGATTTCCTTGTAACATTTGTTTAGTGATGTCTTTCATAACTATGAGTAGCTTTTGATTGGCCACAGACCGATCACCTCTTCGAGCCGCACGCAGTTCACTCTGAACGCTGTGCTTTATTCGTATGCACAGCAAGCGATCGTTGCGGACTCGGATAGCGTGCTTGTTTGGTACGACTACGACAACCTGAGGAAATGCGACCCTGGGGATGACACATGGCGCATTATGAAGGCTGCCTCGCATGATGGTCAAGTGGAGGGCTGATTTTTATATGCTTCGACTGAGCTCGGACTTGGTAGATGTATGGTAGATTGGTTACTCTTGAATATTGGATAATAGAGCGGCAACAACCGGTAATCAATGTACAGCGTTAGCATAGATGTGCCTGCTGCCTCTTGCGGACTGAACTTGGTGGCCTCAACGATCCTGCTGACTAATGGGTTGGGTTGTTTGCCTGGTGCCACCCTTCGATGGGTCCGCAGACTGTCTCACCCCAAATCAGACCTTCAATCCAGTCTGAACGCCCCAACGTGTCCGGCGTGAATCGTGTGCCAATTACATGGGCCTGCATTATAACTGGCTACAACACCGGTCTCATACGTGTCTCCTTCTGCCAATGCCATCTCATTGCTGCTCACTCAGTGAACCAGGCTTTCCAGAGAGCAACTTGACAGTGCCGAAAATGTGTTCAACTTCTCATGCGGCCACGGTCGTATAAAGCGAGTTTTAAACACGCATACGCGTAAATCAGAGAATGCGGATGCGCTGAACAGGTCAGGCAATAGGTTTATCATACACAATAAAAATGCATTACTGATATGACACATGGATTGACGGTTTGTGTGCACGAAGTGCGCTGGAGATTATGGGATCCCTTAAATATTGAATGAAAAGCAAGTACTTAGCCGTCTTTGCAATTGCCACGTCAGTAGTAGTAGGGCCAGCTAAGCTGGCACTACATCTTATATTTCTTCCTGCAGTGGTTCCACATAGCTCCGAGTTTAATGTTATGTTCTCATCGAAGCCACTTGGAGCATTGGCACATGCACGCGTTCTACTGCGCTCTAGACGACCGCGTTTTTTACATCACACAGCGTCATTGAGTGGCTCATCGATCAAGGTGATTTCAATGTGCTTCCGATGGTTATCCTCGAGCGAGAGTTTGAGATTCTACTCGCTGTAGTCCCTTCAAGATGCTTTCCGGGACCCATCTTCGCCATTTCACATTGAACCAAGGCAGACAGCGCCTGAATCCTCGGACGCTCCTCCCTCGCACCCGGATCCTACACCATTTCAGATCAGCCATCCTACTGGAGGTGGCTCCCTGGCAGAGAACGCCAGAACTAAGCTGATTTCTATGGGTTGTGATGCGGGGTCATTATGGGAGCAGAGCATTGAATGGGGACATCAAGATTCATTTCGGTAGGCACCTCATGAAAGGGTTGAAGGACGGGCTCATCATCTTTTTTAGACATGTTAACAATGCACAATACCGTAAGTGATTGAATCTTCTTTGACAGAAACGAGAGTCGCTCACGAATCTGCCACTGTCGATATCGATATGCAGTGCGATTCATCGAATCGGTTAGCGTGTTATGTTGTCAAAGTTCACCCACACTGAAGCATGGTTAGGGTCTCATGGTGTGGCTCATGGCCTTCGGAAAAGTTCTTGGGGGTGAAAACCGCGCCAAGGCAATGCTCGCGGGTCAGGGTGTCTCGCTCATACTCAAATCGACGAACGTCAATTTCAGACGACCGGTAACATTTCCTGACACAGTGAGATTTCCTTGCATCATTTCTTTAGTGACGTATTTCATAACCACGAGTAGCTTTTGATTGGTCAAAGGCCGACCATCTCTTCGAGCCGCACGCAGTTCACTCTGAATGCCGTGCTCTATTCGTATTCACAACAAGCGATCGTTGCGGACTCGGTTGGCGTGCTTGTTTGGTACGACTACGACAACCTGAGGAAATGCGACCCTGGGGATGACATATGGCGCATTCTGAAGGCTGCCTCGCATGATAGTCAAGGGGAAAACTGACCTCCGTATGTTCTGACTGAGCTAGGATCTAGTATATGTATGCTAGGGATTATCACCTTGAATACTTGGCACTGGAGCAAGAGCGACTGGCCTGCCTCTGGCAGACTGAAACTGGTGTGGCCTCGTCTTGTACGATATCTAGGAGAGTATTGTACTATTCTGAACAGCCATCGTCAGGCTCTAAGCTTCAGCCAACAACTTGCTATTCGATATTCATGGCGTATCCGGATGACAAAATATTTTGATATATGTACAGTACTATCCAACCTTTGAGCTTTGCTTTGGACACCAGCGGACGAGTGAACAGTGGTTATGAACATTGTACGGAGACAACACGGAGACCACCATTATCGACCGTCCAACTCGGGTCCGAGTCCTTAGCTAATCTTTACGCAACGCTATCGGTGCCAGTACTTGGTTTCCACCAAAAGACACATCGGGGTTATCAATATTTAGGAGAGGTTTATATGTTGTACAAGATGTGAAGAAATATTTGAAATTTTAAACCAACATAAAATTGGGTACACAACTTCAAAATTTGGTGGTGTTTTGCACGTAATCCAACATATCAAGTATCCGCAACCATATTCCCACGGACAATATGTCAACAAATATTACAAATATAATCAGATTTCATATGCCTGCTGTAATTTTAAGTTTTATCTTCACGTAAAACATCGGACAAAACTTGAAATTTAGACATTGTCCTGTCTAAACTTGAAGTTTAGACACTGTCCCCCATTTAAACTTGAAGTTTAGATGAGATAACATCTAAATTTCAAATTTTGCCTGAAGTTTTATGTGAAGATAAAACTTTAAATTAAAGCGGCCATATGGAGTCTGATTATATTTGTTATATTTGCTGACATATTGTCCGTGGGAATATGGTTGCGGATACTTGATATGTTGGATTACGTGCAAAACACCACCAAATTTTGAAGTTGTGTACCCAATTTTATGTTGGTTTAAATTTCAAATATTTTCTTCACATCTTGTACAACATATAAACCTCTCCTAAATATTGATAACCCCGATGTGAGAACATCTATCTACATGTATTAGAGGCTGTTCGGCAACCAGATGTTGCCTAACATTTGCCAAATGTCATCTCGGCTTGGATTTTGCCGAAGTTCGGAGCTTGGATCATAGGCCCAATTCGGACTAACCCTAGCACGCTGATATGGGCTGTAGGGTATACAGTGGCTCAAAAAACTGTCCGCATGTTTTGACATTTTTCACTATCTATGATATTGTGTGAGAATGAACAAATTCCTCAAGGACATACTTATACCACATTGTAGTATGGCTTCAGGGCTTTTATTTGAGCCCTACACCGTGGGAATCGGCGGAGATATGGTGGAGATATAAGGCTTATAAAATGATGACTCATGTGGACAGTTTTTTGAGTGTATATTAAAACTATATAAATCATTATTTATGACACCATAAAAATCATGCCACTATTATATAAATTATAAAGTGGTGTCATTATGTTATTTTATGACTATATCTAACTATATAAACCAGAATATCTCATGTATCATAGTCATAATCACCATGAAAGCCATCTCCTCTGCTCAAAGAGATAATATCCTCTCTCTGTCTTATGCTGGCCTCTCTGCTCGCCAAATTTCCTCTAGAACTGGAATATGCAAGTCCACTGTGGCCAAGTTCATCAAAGAAAGCCACCCAGACAAGGAAAACTCTTGTGGAGGATGTCCATCCAAGCTTACCTCTACTGACAAAAGGGCTATTATCCAACATATCACTACAGGAAAGGCTGATAATGCTGTCCAAGCCACCCATTATATCAATTCCACCATCACTACCCCTGTCTCTTCACAAACTGTGAGGAATGTTCTCAAGGCAGCTCATCTCAAGGCAGTAAACAAAGAAGAAAAAGCCTCTTCTCTCCATCAAACATAGGCAGAGAAGACTAGCCTTTGCCTTAGCTCATCAACACTGGACTGTAGAGGACTGAAAGCATGTTATATGGTCAGATGAGACCAAAATCAATAGGATTGGGTCAGATGGGAAGGTGTATGTATGGAAAAAGAAGGGAGATGGCCTAACAGACAGAGAGGTTAATGGGACTGTCAAGTTTGGAGGAGGTTCTTTAATGGTATGGGGCTGTATGGGATGGAATGGTGTGGGAATGCTTGCTGAGGTTGAGGGGAAGATGAATGCTGAGCAGTATGTGGACATTTTAAATGACCACTTGCTGCCTAGCTTGGCAGAATCAGGGATTGATGAAGAAGATATCATTTTCCAACAGGATAATGATCCCAAGCACACATCCAGAAGAGCTAGGGAATGGTTTGAAGAACATAACATCAATGTTCTTGACTGGCCAGCACAGTCTCCTGATGTCAATGTCATTGAACATCTCTGGGGAACACTCAAGAAAAAGCTTCAAGCCTATGAAAACCCCCCTAAAGGAGTATGGGAGCTTTGGGAGAGAGTAGCAGTGGAATGGGGGAAGATCACAGCTGAGGATTGCCAGAAATTAATTGAGAGTATGCCTAGAAGGATAGAGGCAGTAATTAAAGCCAAGGGAGGTCATACAAAATACTAGAATACCTGGTTATTACTGTAAAATACTTGAGTCAAAAAACTGTCCGCATGAGTCACCATTTTGTAAGCCTTGTATCTCCACCATATCTCCACCGATTCCCACGGTGTAGGGCTCAAATGAAAGCCCTGAAGCCATACTACAATGTGGTATAAGCATGTTTTTGAGGCATTTGTTTGTTCTCACACAATATTATAGATAGTGAAAAATGCCAAAACATACGGACGGTTTTTTGAGCCACTGTAATACGCTGTCCTTACATTTGTACTCTATGCGTCCCTACACCAATGGATCCTCAATCGGGACTCCAGCGTTTCATGCCCCAACATCCAGAAGTTCAACGCCGCCTCATCCGACACTCAATCCTTCTAGTCAGCAATTTAATCAGCGCTACAGCCAATATACTAGAGTCGGTGTATGCCAAAGATCCAGAACCGTATCACACATCTGCTCTCTCTGGTGAAGCCTGGGTGATAGAGCTGTTGACTGGCCACCCAGAATGGATTCGTTGTGAACTTGGCATGCATGCACATGCTTTTGAACAGCTTATATCTGAGCTTCGTACCCTTGGCTATACCAACTCCAAATTTTGTTTCGCTCGAGGAACAACTCGCGATTTTTCTATATACGTCTGTCACAGGACTGTGTGTCAGGCACGTCGGCAAACGATTTCAACGCTCCAATGAAACAATTTCTCGGTAAGTACGCACTAATAGTTATTTGTTGTGGATGTCTCAATGTATAACCTATGTACTAGTTATTTTCGCAAGATGGTCAAGATATTCTCATCTTCCCCCTTCTACACAAACTATATTCACTTGCCGGATGACTCCGTTCCTGATAGAATTCGCTCTGACCCTAAGTTTTGGCTGTTTTTCCAAGATACCATTGGGGCCATTGATGGTAGCCACATTCATGCTTTGCCTTGCGCATTCGAACGAGGTCCCTACCGCAATCGGAAGGGATTCATTTCACAAAACTGCCTATTTGCTTGTGATTTCAAACTGAATTTTACTTGTGCGCTCACCGGCTGGGAAGGGTCGGCCACAGACACACGTATCTACGAGGCTGCAGTGGGCCATGACCTTCGCATTCCTGCAGGGAAATACTTCCTTGCAGATGCAGGCTTCCCTCTGCGGCCTGAACTACTCGTTCCGTACCGCAATGTGCGCTACCACCTTGCAGAATGGGGCCGTGCAGGTATGAGGTACGTGTACTGGTGTTATTCTTTCTACAATGTGCTGATTATTTACAGGCCGGCTACAAAAGAAGAGTTATTCAATCTGCGTCACTCGTCCGCTCGAAATGTCATCGAGCGGATCTTCGGTGTCCTCAAACGACGTTTCCGAATCCTCCATCTATCACCACCATATGCTATGGACATACAAGCGCAGATTCCAGCTGCGTTGTGCTGCATTCACAACTTCATACGTTTTCATGATCCCTCGGAAGGTGTGCTACCTGAAGCAGACCATTCAGACGCTCCCATCACGCACACCGCAAACTGGGAGCAGGCAGTAGAAGAAGCTCCGGCCGCAAACAACGATCTGCACGCGCAGCGTGATCTCATTGCGCACGCAATGTGGGTTGAGTATCAGCGTATTTTAGAAGAACGACGTGCTCTTGGTAAGGACGACGACGACGTTTCGGATGACGAGTATGACGAGTATGACGATTATGGACTGGATTAATTCTCACTAGTAGCAAGTACCATGTACTTGTATCTGATCCGTTCCAATTAGTATATGATTCAATGATGCATGAAATACATGTAGAATGAGCAGTACATGAAATGGATACTACATGTTAGTACGAGACAAGAATGTAACAAGCGCGGCAATACAAATGATATGATAGTACTACTGCAGCGGTGGAGAGTCCAAGAGCTCTAAGATAAATGCACGGCGTGTCTCGTAGTCATCCTCGAGCCCAACATAGATAGCAAGCTTGTTATCCCCCTCCTGCCAAGGGAAAAATATGCGCAGGAGACTGGCTCTCTGACCAACTGACAAAAAATCTCCATCTTTGCTGCGCATAATCTCTAGGCCGCGAGAGATGATATTTGGTACAGTTGGTAACAACAACCTGAGGGACCTGGTGGTGGAAGCGGAGGCGGAGTGGCTATGGTCTTCTCAATAACATCGTGAGACGGTGATGCTACCTTGCATGTTCATGACGGCAACTGCTGGAGTAATCTTGGCAGCAATCTTTGTGGCACTATTTATCCCTGACTGCATGCCACCATGTGCTGAAACTCGTGCCTTCTTGGGAGCCGGTAATGATATCAACGTTGATGAAAGAGGAACAGGATTGTTGGACACGGGAGGGGCACCAGTGCGTTGAGATGAAGAGTCGACAAAAGTGTCGGTGCGCATGCACTTACTGGACTGCGAGCCGGCAGCCTGAGAAGTAGCGGAGGTTCCATGAAGCTGGGCGCTAAGTGGCATCATTAAATCAGGGCTCATGTCTGGCACATCGCTGGGGGGCAGCGGCTCCAGCAGTGTCTACATCCATATCAAGAAGGCCGAGGCCCTCCATCAAAAACATCAGGGCCACGTCATCTGCAGTATTGAACAGATGGAGGGGGCGCAGTAGCTGGGTGCAACGCGTGCCTTCCATGAGCACCGCTATTATCACCTACAATCAGCTGCATGTTGTCGTATCGAGCCCACCCTTTGTGCGAAAGGGGCGCATCACAGCTCGTGACTTTGGGCGTCAGTCAAATGCAATAGAATTGAGCATCATTACATACATTGGGGGTTAACATACGTATCCCAAACATCCACCAGCAGCACGACCCTCGATTCCAGCCCCCGCACATTATCCCAATGGAAACCAGACACATTGCGATAAATTCTCGATTTGATTGAAGATTTTTTGAGCTAAAACATGCTCGTAAACTTATAATCATTCGAGGAAATGATCACATACCGATGTCCACTTTGTCCTAACCATCCTGGCCGTCTTCGGAGGGCCTATTGTTTGAATCGCGTGATTGTCATTGATAGCAGTTGCTGTGCTGTTGAAGGTAGTATTTGTGAAGTTCCCCGCCATCACCACCCGCTGCCCGATTCTCAATCAGATGTTGGAGTAGAACGTCCACTTCTGTCTCTTGCCAGTGCGCCTTTGCCGCATTGTCCGGCATTGATGTTACTTCAGGTTGAGCCATAAGGACTGTAGTAAAGCTAGCACGGAGAGCGGTGAGTGCAACAACAGAGGTGCAAAGTCTTCTGTTGACGATAGTAGTCAATAGATAAGAATCATGGTAGATGTACAGGTATGAGATGTAAGGTTTGAGCTCCGACCATTGAGACGCTTGAAGCCGAGAATCCGCACATGACATTTGCCAAATGTTAGGCAACATCTGGTTGCCGAACAGCCTCTTAAGCACGAGATACCGTCGGCATCGGGTGCTATTGTGTATACCACGTCATGCTGTGTTCTTGCGCTCTTAACGTTCATGTTTTGTTTTTACAGCTCTTTGCTCAGTACTATGAGGACCTCTGCTTCATTTCACGGCGTTGTTGGACCACAAACTTCGACGACACCATTGACGTCCTCTTCCCGGCAATTCTCCAAGACGTTGAAAGCTGTCTTGAGCGTGCATTCCTTCCCCCCTTTCAACGTCTATGTTGATGGATTTTCAGTGACAAAATTCTAGACAACTTGCCAGGCGATTTTTGTAAGCATCGCAAGTGATATAAATCACACATTTCACTGACGAAGCCATGTCGAATTTTATTTTAGTTCAGACAGCCTGTGAAAGAAGCTGAGCAGACTCGATTGAACGCACCAGAATACACACTCGACTATCTTGCGATTGTTAACCCATCCTGGAGTATGTAACCTTTCGGTAGAAATGGGATTGGTCAGAAAACGCGTGTGTGCACGTCGTCGTGCTGCATCGTCGCTTCCTCAACCAATCTCCGACTTCTCAATACATTTGAAAGCCACTGCATCCCCCCGCATTCCATACAAACCGTTCGCTATGACAGTGAACCGAAGACAGTTTCCTCTGTGACCCGCATATGCAACTACATTAAATCTATGTCAAGATTTGATGCTAACGCAAACCGTGCTCGACCTCCGGACTGATCCCTTTGCTCACAGTCGTTTGTGCACGGTGTTGTCGAAAGTGAAAACGCGAAGAGACACTATATATTTGCAGAGACGACGCCGATATAGTATTTCCTGAGCTGCTACTGTAAACACAATAACATATTGTCGTAGAACCGACCGAAGGGGAGTCCTCGTAGTATTGTATTATTCAGGAGGGGCATACAAGCACAGACAGGTAACTCAAAAGGTAAAGAAAACGCAACTATACCTCCTCTGTCAAAAATTCAGTCGCATGGCCAGTGGAAAACAAGCATCTCTGCAAGTCAGGTTTGACAAAATTTAGTTTCTATAGATCTCACATACTTACATGCAATGGACAGCGGGGAGCAGCACTCGGTGAGACACCCCTTCCTTTTGCACCCAGGTCCATCTTCGAGTATATCTCCAAGAAAGACCAAGAACGCATTAAGAACATCGCTGCAAGCCGCTTTGCCCCCTTTTCCACGTCGGATGATCTCTCGCCAGGTCCCTCACTCCCCACGCCTTGCACGAAGCTGCTCTCCACGGTTTTCAGCCCTTCATGGCCGATCCATCTAAGCAGGCAAGGTACATTGCCTATCTGCGTGCACACGCAAATCCTCACTCAGGTGCAATTCCACCCTCACAGAAACCTAGGCAGACACCCGAGGAATTCACAAAAGAGAGAGCGACTATGCAAAATCAGCTACATTATTCCGCCCCGTTTCTAGAGCCGTGGCTGGGCGATTTACAATTGCCGCTGTTCTAGATCTCGGGCCTGCACACGCCTGCTGCACAGCCAGAAGAGGGGACGGACAGTGTGGATGTGGCGGAGGAAAAGCCGACGGAGGAAGTCAAGGAAGAAGCCCCGAAGGTGCATGCTGCTCGATTGAGCATGTATGGTGTTATGACGCGCGAGGTGTGTACGTGGCAGCCTGCGTGGCTGCTGTGTGAGTGCTTTGGCGTCAAGGACCCGGTTAATGCTGATGAGGTGGACGAGCCCCCCTGCCGTCTAAACGAGGTCCGGATGTCAAGGCACTACCAGCGAATGATGTCGTGGAAGATGTTGACCTGGCTACGTTCAAGCCTACCTTCATACTCAGGGAATCCAAACCGAAAGACGCGGAGAAGGAAAGAAAAAGAAGAAACAGAAGAGTTTCAAGGGTAGCGCGCTTATTTCCTTTGATGTAGCGCAGAGGTCATTGTCGCCCACTGCCGCTGCCGCGCGCCAAAAACACCGAGATCGGGAGAGCGAGAGGCCTCGGAAGAAGAAACGGAAGGATCGAGTGGGGGATGGACATCAGGATATGTGGGTTGAAAAGCCTCCGCCGTATATCGTGAAAGCCCTGCCTATCACTGATATGTCCTCTGATGAAGGTGATCGGGTTAGTGGTCAGGAAAGCGGACCTGCTGGTGCTCGTAAGAGCGCAATCGATTTTGTGTAGTGCTATATACAGGTTCAAAAGCTAACGTCAATTTTGGCGTCACCTGTAACGCTTCACAATGATGCAAGTATCACCATGGACGTGCGGGAAAGTAACATCTGTACTATCGTCATTGGATGGGAGATATACTCTGGAAGCTGTGGAGACATGAGTCGGACGCATGTACGCAGTGCAGTCGAGGAAGGCGGTTATGACTCGTAAGGAGCCTGTTTGCTACAACGGAGGCGAACTACCTCGTGTCTTGGGCGTGTATGGAAATGAATTAGGTTAGCGTGGTGAAGCAGCATAAAAATGCACAATACACGCACCTCTGCAGCTTAGAGAAATACACCCACAGTCCCTCAATCGTGCTCAACACGATCAACCTCTAGTAAAATGCCACAGGTCATTCCAAGCACCACACCCATTCGAACTTTTGAAGATCATGAGAATACCGTAAGGGCAGTCGCAGTTTTCCCCGATAAGCGACGAATAGTTACGGGCTCGGAAGACAACACACTTCGTCTTTGGGACTTGGAGACAGGTGTTGTGTTGAAGAAGATGGAGGGGCATAGTAGCTGGGTGTGGGCATTGGCGGTATCACGAGATGGTCAAATAATAGCAAGCAGTGGTGGAAATGGAGAAATCATTGCCTGGCACGGTAAAACTGGTGAATCTCTTACTCGACCCATCAAAGCCCACTCCAGTAACATCACCTCGGTGGATTTTTCTCCGGATGGTGCGGTGCTGGCCACTGGTTCATTGGACCAAACGATGAAGTTTTGGTGCACCAAAACGTGGCAGATGCAAGGAGAATCAATCGGGTGTGGTGGTCATGTCCACTGCATTAGATATTCGCCTTCTGGTGGACTTCTTGCCATCGCAACCAAGGATATTCAAATTTATAATCCAGGCACCAGGGGACATGTCGCATCTTTTGGGGATTACACAATGTCACTTGCTTGGACGCCTGATGGCACGCGCCTTGTTTCAGGAGGCTATAATGCTACCATACAAGAGTGGGATACATTGACCTGGCAGCAGGTCGGTGATTCCTGGAAAGGCCACACTAGCTATATCTTCGCCATTGCCATCAATCCCTCTGGCACCCTCGTCGCTTCTGCATCTAATGACAACGATGTCCGTCTCTGGCGGCTCTCAGATCAACGAACCGTCGCCATCTTCAAGCAATCATCCCCGCCGCAATCTGTCACTTTCTCCGCGGACGGCAAGCAAATCTTCAGCGGAGGCCAAGACAAAAAGATCTCAGAGTGGGAAACACCTAAGAGAGCATCCTTCAACCAGATCCTGGCCATCACGACAGCCCGCAATGCATGCATCGCTGGAGACCTGGACACTGCTGAACAGCTGCTCACCCAAGAGATCCACACCGACGCCAATGACTATACTTCATATTCCCATCGCTCATTTGTTATGGCACGAAAACACGCATGGGACCTCGCGCTCGATGATGCAATCAAGGTGAGCTATACTGACTTATCATGGCCCCCTCACTAAAGGCTTACTTTCATTCGTAACATAGTCCATCAGCATTCAGCGCTCATTAATAGGCTACATCTCGAAAGGCATCGCCCTCTGCGGAAAAGGCCACATCCGCGAGGCAAGGGCAGCATTCGACGTCGCATCCATGTTCACCAACAATGATTCAGAAAAGAACCATTTTCTGTTCTTGATCAAGGTACATTGCATTCATCTCGCATATTCTCTGTTTCATTCCGTGTTTCAGGCCATCGCACTTTTTCAGCGCAGATCAACACGAGGAAGCAATGTTACTCATCAAAGAGCTGGCTGCTGCTTGTCCGAATACCGACCCTCTCGCGCGTCGTGTCGTAGAAGTAAGTGTCATGCAGCTTCGCTTGGTTATCGATGCTGATCTTTGCAACTCGCACATTAGACACATTTACGCGTTCAGCTGGGAATAAAAGCCTTGGATGGCACGCGTCACGATGAAGCTGCTGACCATTTCACTGTCGCTGTCAACTCAGGCGTGTTCTCATCGACATACATTCATGGCCTATACGAGGAATTGACCGTTGTGCGTCAAGATGATGCATACATAGTGCTTTTCACAACTGAGTGCTTTGTCCAGCTCTTCGGCTGGGATCTCGATTCTTTGTGTCTCACTACTCACCAGAAACGATGCCAGGCATTCCTTTCGGCAGGTAAACTTGATAAAGCTCTTGAAGCACACAAATACATGATAGACGCCATCGACGAATCTACGAAGGCCAGCTGCCTTGATTGGTCCAACGGCAAGTCCGGAGTCCGTGATAACATCTAGACTGCAATCCTCACCCATATTTCACTCAGCTTTCAAGCAAGAATGCAGCGCGTCCTGTGCTGCCGGTGGAGATGCTGCCCTCACTGCGAGCGATTATGACAAGGCCATTGACCTATACTCGGCCGCAATCAACCTGAATCCTGCGTCTGATACTCTCTTTGCAAATCGTAGTAAGGCAAAGTTGGGTAAGATGCTATGGATGGAAGCACTTCTCGATGCGCAGAAGGTGCGTTGGCATCTATCATTTTAGAATCCATGCTCATTGCAGCGATACATAGGTCATTGAACTCGACTCTTTATCTTATCTTGGATACAATTTGAAGCATGCAGCTCTTCATGGTGCACGATGTTATGATGAAGCGATCCTGACCTTCAAGACGATGCTGGCCACATTGGATGATGCGCCCGACGTTCGGACACGAAGTAAGCCTTTGCATAACACATTCGCCAACATGTTTAACTCTCTCTAGAGCGGTGCCACCAACATCTCAGACCCTCTGAAGTAGAACGTACTATCCGACGGGTAATTGATGCCCAACTCGACAATGTTCCACTCCGTGTAATCAACACTATTACCGGTCTCTTATGCGATTCGAGAGGCGCAGATAAGCGCCTTCAAAATGAGCACAGAGTATAAGGAGCTGTGTCATCAACAATCACGCATCTGGACTTCCCAATGAAGCACATCAAAGAAGTGGTGATGACGTATCTCCAATATGCCGCGCTATCACACAGGTGGAAGGGAAGGAGCCGTTGCTGCAGGATATCCAGGGCAGGAAGCGTGTATGACTCGGAGTTGGATCCGATTGGTGGCATGACGAAGTTGCGGTTTTTTGCAACACTGCTCGTGATGCGGGATGTAACTGGGCATGGAGCGATACATGCTGCATCGATAAGAGCAACCAATGTTCGAACTCCAGGAATCGGTTATACCCGGCTTTGCGACGTGAGCGCCCCTCGCTTCGCAGCACAGAGACTGCATCTGCCTCTGTATTGCATTCAATGTCAGGAAGTCCAGACGGGTTGCGTAGTCCAGCCCCAGAGACTCTGTTCAGGTATCGAGTGAAGGGCAGGCGGGCTTCGCGACTTGCTTATCACCACCGAAGAGACCCTGGTTCAGTTCTGGCCGGCAAGGCTCACTGAGCAAAAATTTGTTCTTGTCCGTCCTTGGGATCGGTCTCTCCTCGAGCTACCTGACTTTGCACAACCGCCTGAATTTGTGGAATCGTCTTACTTTGGAAGCGATACGGAGAGTGAGGAGGATTATGGGACGCCACCTTCTTCTCCGTCAGACGACTGGTCCAGTGGTTCTCCTGTAAATCAGAAGGTGGTTGACCTAGAATCACGAGCATTGCGGTTGCTTGTTCGCCTTGGGCAGCCTTTCTGCGCATTTTTGCTATCGCAGCAGCGCAGTGTAGAATACAAGAGGATCGCGTCGGACCATAATATCATTGGGCAGGTCGACGACGTGGTTTCTGTTGGAGACTCGATGGACATCAGGACCATAGAAATATTGTAGTCGTATTTTTTTGTTTCAAATTTTATGAATTTCTGAGCAGTTTGCATTTGCGCTTCACATCGTACAGTATACGTATCATATATGCATGTGTATCGGACTAAAGTCTCGTCACTTCATTTCCTGCAACTGTAGTTGGTCCCTAGAATTTTCGGGAGTGGGACAACTTGGCATCACCTTGTCTTTCGATGAGTAAATATCACATGTCCCTATCATCCTTTGCTGTCCAAAGATTGTACATTGGCATGAGGGTGTCGCAGACCAATAATCAACATGGATGACTACCATAATGATGGATATCAGATCGGGACTCAAGGGACATCTTCGACGAGTAGGACGCAGGATATGTATTCAGTCGTTGGGAACACGTCATGAGAGAAAGATGCACTTACCCCTCCCCGACCCCCCAACAGAACAGATAGCCATGTACTATCATTTTCCTGGAACGTCCACTTTGTCGGGAATGACGCGCAGCAAAGAAGGACAGACATTCTGGGTGAGATCTTCGGCGCTGTTACTGAGCCCGGTGTAGTGCAAGTACGTACGTAGGCGAGAGGTTGAACGTAGAAAGACGGTGAAATGCGCTGTGTGAAGGTGCTGCTAGTAAGCACGGCAAAAATACAATTATCAGCGCAAATAATCGATCTTGTCGTCGTCGTCCTTTCACGACTTGGAGAGCACGGGCATCAAATTCAAGACGCACAATAAGACATGATTTACAGATCTTTATACTGGTCTACAGCGAGTCGTAAGGCGAGGGATCGCGAGACCTTGGACTGAAAGTTCTTGTACCGTGAAAGATTGTTTCAAAGTTGTGATACTCACTTGATGTATGGCCAAGGATTGGGTCCATGTACTCTATGATTGATAACATAACATAGCTGAACACTGCAGCAACATGTCAATGATGAGATCCAGGCTGGCGTAACTTTGGTTCTAGTGAGACCTCACCGATGTTAGTAGAGTGCGATGACCATCATAATCATATTGCATACTTGTGTCACAGTGATGCAAACGAGAAAAACTGAAACCAGTTGGGCCGGGGGGTGGCTGAGAAACTGAGGAAGCGAGGTGGCAAAACGCTGTAAGCAAGGCTGACAGCTTTGGAAACTATGATTTGGATAAACGCGTATTGAAAAGCGGAAACCACCCCATTTGGAGCGGGTTTGAGACGCGAGAAGAGAGAAATTTGGTTGTACTATTATGGTACGCGCAATCGGCAACCCCAGA